>NC_092088.1:25729443-25891943 GCF_045679555.1 Salvelinus alpinus
GTGACGGGCTGGGTCAGGCCGGTAGGGGGGCTGCGTCCAGCAATGTTCACGGCCACCACTCTGAAGTTGATCTTCTCCGCGGTGGGGAGGTTGCGGACTGTGTAAATCTGTCTCTCCACCAGCTCAGTGTTCGCCACCACCCACTCCGTGTCTAGGACCAAAAGAAAGGGAAACAGACTGAGGTGGAAGCGATAAAGGAGTTTTGACCGTGTTATACGTTATACGTGTTATAAGGTTTGCCCATGATAAATTCGGTTTTACAATGACAAAGTAGGTTTTACCAGGATAAATGAGATTTGGCAGTGATAAATGAGGTACAGTATGGCAGAGATAAATAGGTTTTGACAGTGTGATAAATAAGGTTTGACCATGAATGAGGTTTGACAGCGATGAATGGGGTTCGACAGTGTGATAAATGAGGTTTGACCTTGAACGAGGTGTGACAGTTATGAATGGGGTTTGACAGTGATGAATGAGGGTTGACAGTGATGAATGAGGTTTGACAGTGATAAATGAGGTTTGACAGTGATAAATGAGGTTTGACAGTGATAAATTAGATTTGACAAAGATATATAAAGTTTGACAATGATAGACATTGGCGTTTGACACAGGGCGTAGGAAACTGACCGTTTTGGTAGCTATGTTACCACAACTTGTAATACACAACAAATTCATGTTTTTGGACAACATTTATTTCATGCCATTGTTGAACTGACACAAATCTGTGTCTAGACACAGCTAGGCCTAATTGAAATTCCCATTCAAAAGGGATAATTTTCTTAACAGTCTTATTTTGTCTCACACCCTCACCTCCCTCCTTGCAGTACTCAATAACGTATCCGTCCAAGCCTCCGGCACCGATCTTCTCAGGGGCCAGCCACTTCAGGGTACATGTGGTGTCTGTGACATCATGCACCTTGAGGCCCAGAGGCTCACTGGTTGCAGCTGTGTTGGGAAGAGAAGGAGACAAAAGACACGGAGGGAGATACGAGATAGACACAGAGACAGAAAGAGAAAGAGAGAGAGAAAGAAAGAAGACACAAAAGACAGAGGCAGTGAGGGAGACAAAACGACTGAAAGTGAGGGTGGACAATACTGAGCAATCCAGGAAGATGCGAGAGACAACCAATAGTGACAGGGAGAAAATGATGAGATCCGTTTGAGACTCCACCCACCGATGGGCATGAAGGGTTTGGAGTTGAGGCTGGGCTGGGACATGCCAATGCCGTTGACGGCGTACACTCTCATCTCGTAGAACACGCCCTCAATCATCCTCTTGGCTTCGTACGTCACCCCCTCGTACACGTCAAAGTTGAGCTTCGTCCACCTGGTGGAGCCCTTCTTCTTCCTCTCCATGAGATAGCCTGAATGAGAGAGAGGAAGAGAATGAGTGACCCATCCATCCATCCATCCACCCACCACATTGTTCTGTTACTAAAAGGGGTTACTCATGTTTTTAACATTAAAGTATTTCAGTATTTAAAAACCATGAAAAAATCTTGACTGTACCTGTGACTGGGACGCCTCCGTCGAACTTGGGTGGCTCCCAGACCATGGTGGCACAGTCTTCTCCCACCGAGGTACACTTTACATTCTCAGGGCAGTCAGGCACATCAACAATCTTGACCAACAGATGAGCCTTGTCCTCTCCGGCAGGGTTGGTGACAATGATGGAGTAGTTGCCCTCATCCTCTCTCTCCGCCCCCTCTATGACGAAGCAGCTCAGGTCCTTCCGGTTCTCCGTCCTCACACGCCCCTCCACAGCTGTGATTGCCTAAGAGACAAGAAATCAAAACACGGCCACGAGCAAAAGTATGTTAGCCTAAAAACAAGGTTTGTTTGGTTTCATGAATATGTCAATTGATTAAAGGTATATAGTATCTGTATATACATGTAAACCATACCAGAAACACTCAAGACCAAGGAATTAGGAATTAGCAACTGACTTCCACACATATTTATATGAATTACTACAGGAAGTGCCTACCGTGTCTCCCTTTGCCCAGACGACAGTGGGAGGAGGCTCTCCAGAGATCTCCACATCCAGGCGCAACTTGTTGCCAGCCACCACAATGATGGTGTTCTGGGAAACCATGTTGCCGGTGGTGTCTAGATGGATCTTGGGTGGGTCTTTATACACAAGGCAAATAACGGTGTGAATGTAAATGTAAATGTTTGACTATTATATCTACAGTATATTGATAATTAATGTACACACACACACACACATACATACATACATATACACAGTGCATTCGGGAAAGAATTCAGACCCCTTGACTTTTACCACATTTGGAGACAGGATTGGGTCAAAGCACAGATCTGGGGAAGGGTACCAAAACATTTCTGCAGCATTGAAGGTCCCCAAGAACACAGTGGTCTCCATCATTCTTAAATGGAAGAAGTTTGGAACCACCAAGACACTTCATAAAACTGTCCGCTCGGCCAAACTGAGCAATCGAGGGAGAAGGGCCTTGGTCAGGGAAGTGACCAAGAACCCGATGGTCACACTGACAGAGCTCCAGAGTTCCTCTGTGGAGATGGGAGAACCTTCCAGAAGGGCAACTACAGTATGTCTGCAGCACTCCACCAATCGGGCCTTTATGGTAGAGTGGCTGGATGGAAGCCATTCCTCAGTAAAAGGCACATGAAAGCCTGCTTGGAATTTGCCAAAAGGCACCTAAAGACTCTCAGACCATGAGAAACAAGATTTTCTGGTCTGATAAAACCAAGATTGAACTATTTGGACTGAATGCCAAGCGTCACTTCTGGAGGAAACCTGGCACCATCCCTACGGTGAAGCATGGTGGTGGCAGCATCATGCTGTGGAGATGTTTTTCAGCAACAGGGACTGGGAGACTAGTCAGGATCGAGGGAAAGATGAACAGAGCAAAGTACAGGGAGATCCTTGATGAAAACCTGCTCCAGAGTGTTCAGGACCTCAGACTGGGGCGAAGGTTCACCTTCCAACAGGACAACAACCCTAAGCACACAGCCAAGACAACGAAGGAGTGGCTTCGGGACAAGTCTCTGAATGTCCTTGAGTGGTCCAGCCAGAGCCCGGACTTGAACCTGATCGAACATCTCTGGAGAGACCTAATCCCCATCCAACCTGACAGAGCTTGAGAGGCTCTGCAAAGAAGAATGGGAGGAACTCCCCAAATACAGGTGTTCCAAGCTTGTAGTGTCGTACCCAAGAAGACTCGAGGCTGTAATCGCTGCCAAAGGTTTTTCAACAAAGTACTGAGTAAAGGGTCTGAATACTTATGTAAATATCATATTTCAGTTTTGTATTTTTAATACATTTGCAAACATTTTTAAAAGCATGTTTTTGCTTTGTCATTATGGGGTATTTTGTGTAGATTGATGAAGAAAAAAAAGTATTTTATCAATTTTAGAATAAGGCTGTAACGTAACAAAAAATTGAAAAAGTCAAGGGGTCTGAATACTTTCCGAATGCACTGTACATTGATATATTACATATATTGATGTGAATCAATACTTATGACATTATGTTTATAGCAGTAATTTAGAAAACCTACCTTGGCGGGGGACATAGTCGATCTTAATTTCTGTTGAAAGGAAGACAAAATTGATTTATTCATATGTGACTTGAACTGATGTTAAGGGACTTGATTTCCATTTAAATAGTATGTATAGGCATGATGTAAATTTCTCCAAAGTTGGTGAATTTGTCATTTTAAAAAATCGAGATATTTTTCGCATCTTTTCTCTCCCTTTCTCTCACCCAGGAAGTTGAGTTTTGCGGACAGTGAGAGGGCATATCCGTCTGGGATAAACGTATAGTCTCCAGCGTCGTCGGGCTTCACGTCGTCTATGGTAAGCCGATGGATTCTAAAACACATTAAGGATGAGGAAGTTGAGATAATTGCCACATTCTAGTTCAATAGCGAATTACACAGTCACAGCTCCTCGTCATTCTAGAATACAATACATACTGAAAATAAAAGACAGACAGTCCATGTGGTTACATATGACCATAACACATTCTGTAGGTAAAACATAAATCAGAAGTTGATAAAAAAAAATTATTACAATCTAAAGTCACTTGACATGTAACCTGTCCCCACGTCTCTCCCGTCCCGTACCTTCCGATGTGGGTCAGCTTGATGCGACTGCTGGGCAGCACCTCCACGCCATCTTTGAGCCATTTCCCTGTCACCTTCTCATCAGACACCTCACACTTGAACATGGCCTGGTCCTCGGCCTTCACCGTCAGGTCAGCGATGTTCTGCAACACCTCCAGTTCTTTCTCTGAGGGGGGGGGGGGGGAAATAGGGAGAGGGCAGAGTGAGAGAGACAGGGATAGAGAGGAAAGCGAGAGGAACGAAAGAGAATGCGGAGAGAGAGAGAGAGACAGGGAGAGAAGGAGAGGGAAAAGTGAGAGGATACCCAAACTAGCATACCACGACATCACAACAAAAATCCACCGCAGATATAGAACTGAATTTGAATCAACATGAAGACTGAAAAATATGTCTCATCTTTTCCCGAGAACAAAGAATGGTACCTTCAACTTCCAGCTCTCCTTTGGTTCGCCCGCCGTTGGTGAAGCACCAGTACATTCCAATGTCATCCAGCGTAGCCTCTTGGATGATGAGCATGTGCTTCAACCCGTCCTTCTTAAAGCGGTACTTATGGGAGTCCCTGGAGAGTTCTTGGTCCTCAAACATCCTGAGGAGTGAGAGTAGGTGATAGAAACACCTGAGTGAATTGTGAAGACACTAGGAACATAAAATGGTTCAGGCCTTCCAAGCTGAACTTACTTTCCTTTTTATTTAACTTTGAGGTCAGTACTATAAAGTATACATTTTTACTACACCGTTTCTTAGTTAACACCATGTAAATAGCATAAAGATACCAGATTAAAGGGGACTGTAAAATAAAGCATTACTGAAAGGTTTACTGACCAGTTAACGTGTGCTCCCTCCACAGACACCTCCACCTCAAACTCCACTCTCTCTCCCACCACCACGTGGTAATCATCCAGCAGCTTGGTGATGGTGACCGGGGGCTCTGGAGAGGACAACAGCAAGAAGACACCATTTTCATGTTCCTTAACACTGGGACAGTATTGTAAGTGCAGTGTAAAAAGCATTGTGTTTATTTCTTGGTACATTGGCTACACGGTGTCCCTCAGGGGAAAAGTCGTTTTGAAAAATGTGTGACAGTGAGCGTACACAACTGCAAATATTTTTGTAATATATTTTTTTTTACATCTTTTTGTTTTATGATTATTGTCGTTATATGGATACTGGATGATTCTCATGGTCAAAGTTGAATTGCAAAAAAAGATGACTATGTAAATGGGAGTCATCTCGTTAAATAAAGGATGCATGGGTAACACTTTACAATAAAGGTACACTTTATGATACATGGCATCAACAAATCACAACTCCACACTCTTAGAAAGAAGGGGTTCCAAAAGGGTTCTTCGGCGGTCCCCATAAGAGAACCCTTTGAAGAACCCTTTTTGGTTCCAGGTAGAACCATTTTGGGTTCCATGTTGAAACCTCTGTGGGAAGGGTTCTACCTTGAACCAAAAGGATTCAACCTGGAACCAAAAAGTGTTCTTCAAAGGGTTCTCCTACGGGGACAGTCGAAGAACCCTTTTAGGTTCTAAATAGTAACTTTTGAGTGTAGACGAGTGAGAACAAGGCGTACCTTTGACAAACACCTCTGTGAAGGACTTCTCGTCCCCAATCACACACTCGTACGCAGCGTCGTCAGCCAGGCTACACTTGTTGATGGTGAGCGTCCTGATGTTGCCAATTGATTCTACGATGTACCTGGTGCACAGATAGACAAACGGACAAACGGACGAACGGATGGACAGAGACAGCATTGTAAATGAATGTCGTTTCACATTCTCCGAAAGACAGTTTATAAGACATGTATGAGCAGCATGTCAACTTGAATAAAATGGCAATCTACAGTTTTATGAAAGTGATTGACCTATCGTTTGTTTAGAAGAACTAACGCATGGGTTATTTTAGTCTTCTAAAGTTGTTGCCCATTTTTCTTGTACCGCAATAAATCTCATAGTTCACACTAGGGATAGACAAAAAAAGAAAAACGTAAAAAAGAAAGAATAGAAGAGTATTAAGTTAAGAGTTAGCTAAGAGTACTAAGTAATCAGAGGTGACGTACAGTAAAGGTTACCAAACTGTCACGAGGCCACAAGTAAACAACTATGACCATTAAATTGAGCCATGTCCATGATAATGATTCAGACCTGACTTTGTACATGAGCAAGGATTTTTCTGAATAGAAGACACTTTGGCGGGCAGCCCAAGTGTTTTTTCGGGCTGCTTAAGTCCAAACAGTTTTTAGTGTAAACTTAAACGACTAATCAGATACAAAGTATGTAGAAAAGATAATGGACCAATCCATTTTCTTTATAATATCATCTTTCAGAACTAACAATCACCAAAATAAAAGTAAAAATTAAAAACTATGAATTCAGCACTATTGATTTTGTTATGTTTGAGCAAAAGAACACAGCATTAGCCATGGCAAAATGCATAGAATTTCAGGAAATTCACTTTAAAACTGCAGCATTTTCTCTCGGCTCCATGGAGAAATGTGTAGAATTGCAGGAAATTGGCTTAAAAATGCCAAAAAATGTCTCTACACTGCCAAGATTGGGGCTTCAAAAATTGTGGCAAAAATATTCCGATTTTTAAAAAAAACATGAGGCGTTTATGCGCAGGGAATAATATGACTTGTCAACATGATTTGTTGGCCACTGAGAAGCTGATTATGGCTTCCTATAAATAAAATGTGTTGATGGCAGCGCAATTTAGAATGATGGAGTTGTGGAGAGATAATTTTAGAGAGCTATTTTCCAGCACTGCCGGTCAAGTCCAGGAGACGCGGAGAACACCATCTTAGCTTGCGGTAAATCAGATAGGGCCAACTGTGCAATTAATCACATATCTGGCATTGCTACAGAGAGAGAAGACTCTGCTCTACCAATGCATTCCAGAGAGAAGACAAAAATAGATAGGCCTACATTGCCTTTTGATGGAGATTGTTCAATGGAAGGCTTACATGATACAAAACGTCTCGTCAAAAAATATACAGTATATTGTTGACTGAATATGCCAAGATGAACGTAAACAAACAACCTGGTGAGTTTGCTTGTGGTGTTTTGGGTTAAGTCACGTTAACTCATTACTAGGAAACAGTCACATAGCCTATAGCTTCCTCACGTAAATTGACTTTTTTGAATCTATTTTGTAAATCTCCATTAGTGGCCATCTCCATGAATAGCCATTGCACTTCTTTCGCTTCCCCTTGCTAGTATTACGTCAGTAAGTTATGGCCACATCCTAACAGGAGATGAACGTGATTCGCTTATTGACATCAGTCATTTCTGCAAAGGTTCCAGCTACGCCGTCATTTCTCAAGTTGGGGTTCGGCCCTCAGTCATGATATGTTCTAACCATAATGACCCTCACCGAGCCTCGGCCTCCCAGTAACCTCTTCTAGGATGTGTGTGTGTTTGATAGTGTGTGTATCTGTATTTGTGTGTTTATTTGTGTGCGTACTTGGCTGATGATTTTATCTCCTGACCGTTCTTCAACCATTTGACCTGGGCATTTGGGTCAACCACTTCCACCTGCAGTACGATTTTCTTGCCCTTATCCACAGAGTAGGCAGACTCCATTCTCGTTAGGAAAGCTGCATGGGAAACAGAGAGCATGACATTGGTTGCAATTGTTGTAAGATTGGCAAGATACTACTGTTTGTTTGAGAAACTTTGAGAAACTTTTTTTTGTATTTCCCCTCTCCATCTTACCGTCGCTGTGCTTGGGCTCAACAGTCTTCATCTTCTTCAGTCGCTTGAGCAGACCCCTCAGGTCTGTAATGCCGTACTCAAAAGCAATCTTCTCATACTCGCTGGGTTGAGCGTTCTTCAGGATTTCCCACACGTCTGCCTTCTCCTCATCTACGACTGGCTTCTTCTTCCTGTGGGTGAAAGATGGAAGGATGAGGCAGGGAAGGAAGCGAGAGGGCCCGAGATGAAGAGAGAGAACAAAGGGAGAGGCTACCTCGTCAACAATGCAAAAATCTATCAAATCAATAGTCATTCCATCTCTCAGTTTTCCATTTAATATGACTGTTACAAATGAATGACTCGTTCCAGCACGTTCTATCATACTATCCAATCAACTTTGTACGCGTAATCTAAAGGATAGGCTACATGAAGGAATGTACTGTATACTGCAAATGGATGTAGCATTCAAAAAAATTATGCAGCCTAAAAACAATAATAATGTAATCATATATGCATTTTTGATCCCTGGAATGTGGTCGGTGATCCCTGATCCCTGGAATGTGGTC
Source organism: Salvelinus alpinus (assembly GCF_045679555.1). Classification (NCBI taxonomy): domain Eukaryota; kingdom Metazoa; phylum Chordata; class Actinopteri; order Salmoniformes; family Salmonidae; genus Salvelinus; species Salvelinus alpinus. The sequence goes on from NC_092088.1 coordinate 25,737,814, forward strand.
GGTGATCCCTGATCCCTGGTACTTTATGTGATCCCTACATATGGCACACAATGTTAACACTGCTCACTTCTTGGTAGCTTTCAGCAAAGCACTGAAATCCAAACTGCCTTCATCCTCTCCAGCATCCCTAATTAGAGAAAGACAGGACACAAAATACACTGTCATTCTAGATTAAGCGATGGACATTATATCTTTGCTGAAATGCAGTCAAACACGTTACGGATAGCACTCAATCATACACGTACACAGGTGTGCACGCACACACACACACACACACACACACACACACACACACACACACACACACACACACACACACACACACACACACACACACACACACACACACACACACACACACACACACACACACACACACACACACACACACACACACACACACAAAGAAATACTAATAAGCTCAAAACATGAATAGAAATGCTTACGTTCTTTTGAATGCGGACATAATATCGTGTTCCTCCTCAATATGCACAGCTGGAATAAGAGGGATTGCATAAAGAACACATATGGGTTACAGTAGCGTGCACCTAGATGCTAAACTGATTACACGTTTACATTTGAGTCATTTACCAGACGCTCTTATTCAGAGCGACTTACAGGAGCAATTAGGGTTAAATGCCGTGCTCAACGACAGATCTTTCACCTATTCGGTTTGGGGTTTCAAATCAGCAACCTTTCGGTTACTTGCCCAACGCTATTAACGGCAAGGCTACCTGCCACACTTGTAATACCCCCTATCTTATGTTAAGAACCTTTGATTGTGCATTCATTGGAGTTGAACACATGTTTCGATACATCAGATAATGATAGGCTCACTGTCTAGTCATTTTAACTAACATTTAATCCAATAGCAAAAAATACATTATAGAATCTTCTGTTCTTTTGGAAATGCTGAAGAGAAGAAATAATAGATGGTAAACAACATTTTCCATTCAGTATTTAGGTATAACTTGACATGAATCATTTTTTAAGTGTATGGGTGATACATCATCACTTCCTGACAAAGGCAATGATGCCTTCTGCTCTACAGAACATACCAAAACAATAAGCCTTTAACTTCAAGAGTGCCTTGGGTCCCTTGAGGCAGTGGTTCTCAAACGTCTTCTCAAAAACCCCCAGTCGTTCCATGTATTTCATCCATTTCAAAGGTTGCACACTGAATGACTCAACTCATCACCAAGCCTTATAGATGAATCAGATGTGATGGTAGTTCGGGGCTACAAAGTGTATCGGGGGTCCCTGAGGAGAGGTTTGAGAACCCCTGCCTTAAGGAGACAGTGGTCAGTGTTCCTAAAATGTCCCACTCACCCTCCACAGAGATGTCAAAAGCGCTGCTGTCGCACTTGTCTTTGGACGTGACCTCACACCTGTAGGCCCCAGCGTCACCAGGGACCACCTTGATTATCTTCATGTCCCAGGTGTAGATCTAAGTGGAGTAGAACATTTAAGGGTGTGTGTGTGTGTGTGTGTGTGTGTGTGTGTGTGTGTGTGTGTGTGTGTGTGTGTGTGTGTGTGTGTGTGTGTGTGTGTGTGTGTGTGTGTGTGTGTGTGTGTGTGTGTGTGTGTGAGAGAGAGAGAGAGAGAGAGAGAGAGTTAGCGAGTGGTTGAGTGTACGTGTGTGCGTGAGAGAGAGAGAGAGAGAGAGAGAGAGTGAGAGTGAGAGTGAGAGAGAGAGAGAGAGAGAGAGAGAGAGAGAGAGAGAGAGAGAGAGAGAGAGAGAGAGAGAGAGAGAGAGAGAGAGAGAGAGAAAGAAAGAAAGAAAGAAAGAAAGAATTAAGCAATGGGCAGAGAGAGAGAGAGAGAGTGGGGGGGATTGGTGATGCATAGAACATTCACTCACTTTTGTCCTCCACTCATCCAGCCAAACCCACCCACTTGCACAGACCTACCTTTGTGGCTCTGTCAAAAGTCTCTTTGAACTGCATGTGTTTTCCTGCTTTGCTGCCCAGGTCCAGCCACTTCCCCTTCAGCCATTTAATGGTGGGTTTCCTTGTTAGTGTAGTAGAGTCCACTTTGGCAGTAAACAGAATGTCCGTACCTGCCATTCACAATCAACACTCAGAAAGCCAGTAAAGGAATAGAATTTGGCAATTTTCTATTTGTATGCGTTCCTATACCAAAGTTCCTACAGTACAGCTGAATTGTGTAAACTTCAGGTCAACAGGTTGGTAAAAGTACATGACAGAATTAGGCCTACTGTAGTATTTATTTACAGCAAATAACTACTCAGTTTAACAAAACCCTACGTGAATACAAAGTAGTAAGACACATTGGTATTTGCACGCTAGGATGTAGCTAGTATTAGTCAACTGCCAGTGTTGTTTGTATAACCTGTTATGGCAACCGTAGTCTCGGGGTGCTGAAGAAACAGTCCTGTAATCTCCTGTGACTGATGGGCCCCTGATGGGTGTGAGGGTAGAGATGAGAACACACTTCCAAACACACACACATACACATTAACGCACACAAACACACACACATACACATTAACGCACACAAACACACACACATACACAATAACGCACACAAACACACGCGCACTCACAGATGTAGGATCTTAATTTGATCACTCTTTTGTTTGCTGAGAATTGTCCTGCTCCTGCACAGCAGGAAATGCATACTTGTAGTGCATTTGAGTTTTTAAAAAGGCTTCCGTAGTTTGCAATTTCCATTGAAATATCTGAATTTATTTGCCCTAACGAAAACTATATCAACCCCTGTACAAATGTTAATTTAGTATAATCCACATAATAATTCAAGTTTCCTGTCGCTACAGGATTATCTTCCTGCTGTAGCAAACGCATTAAGATCCTACATCTGGACACACAAGGAAGCAAGCAAAAGGAAGGAACCTGGTCTCACACCTTTTTCTTTTTACATACACTATCGGTCAAAAAGTTTTAGAACACCTACCCATTCAAGGGTTTTTCTTTATTTTTACTATTTTCTACATTGTAGAATAATAGTGAAGACATCAAAACTATGAAATAACACATATGGAATCATGTAGTAACCAAAAAAGCGTTAAACAAATCAAAATATATTTTATATTTAAGATTCTTCAAAGTAGCCATTTGGATACCTCTTGAAACACAAACACACACACATGTACATAGACACACAAGGAAGCAGCCTGGTCTCACACCTTTTTTCGTAACATATGCATGTTTTGAACAATCATAACACACATTTTTGGATGAGCACTAATCCATTGTTTGGATACATCTTGTAACACACACACATTCAAATACATACACACATCCAGCAAGATCATAATACTGTAAACCCATATTAACTGTGCAGGAATGTTACCAGAATAATCAATAGCACTGAAACAATTGTGAAAATCGAGTCCTAGAAATCAAGATACTGGACTGGACCACAGTCTTTCGACCGTAACAGACATCGGAGGAAACGTTTCTTGTACCGTTTTACTTCTTATCTTGCTGGTTCTGCCTGGGTCTCTAAATAAAGTGAACCAGTTGATGTATTATTATTAACAGATTCACTGTTTCACAACTTCCAGAATTAGAATGCTATTCGCTCAAGTAATCAAGATGTTTGTCGTCAAGATCTATGATTCCCCCCCCCCCCCCCCCACAACTATGTGTTTGAGCAATCGAGTGTTCAGGTAGGCTACTTTACTACAATATTACAAAAAGTTGGTAAGACTTTATAATAGTGTGGGCACCAATATCGATAATTCAGTATGATTTCGATATCATTGGATATCGATATGAGCAAGGCATATCGTGATATTCGTTTATCCTTGAGCAATAAGGCCCAAAGGGTGTGGTGTATGGCAGTACCACTGCTAAGGATTGTTCTTAGGCACAGTACAAAGTGGAATGCCTGGACACAACCCTTAGCCATGGTATATTGGCCATATACCACAAAACCCAGAGGTGCCTTATTGCTACTAACATATTAAAACAATAACTAACATATTTTCATTAAAAACTTGATTTTGAAAGGTAAATTCATACTATTTCATCCTTCCACCAGAGGACATAGTATGGACGAAAACGCACGACAAAACACGGAGTGCCTGGATACAGCCCTTAGCTGTGGTATATTGCCTGGATACAGCCCTTAGCTGTGGTATATTGGCTATATACCACAAACCCCTGAGGTGCCTTATTGCTATTATAAACTGGTTACTCGTGTAATTAGAGCAGTAAAAATATGTTTTGTCATTCCCGTGGTACATGGTCTGAGATACCACAGCTTTTAGCCAATCAGCATTCAGGGCTCGAACCACCCAGTTTATAATATCACACTGTTGAACTATACCATTATGTCAAAAAAACATACATGCACAAAACCCTCTCACAGACCCCAAACAGGTGTTACAACTTCCCTCGTGTCCCCTTGGGAGCTGTTAATAATGCTAAATGGGAGCTGTTAACAATGATCTGTTTAATTTGCTGGTCTCGGCTGTTCTCGGGAAGAAATGAAGAGTCCTTATTGTCCGAGTCAAAGCCGAGTAAAAATACAATCAATATGTAGTCGCGGGTAAGCTACTACAACACCGATTCATTGTAAACATGTATAAGCATTTATAAGAATTATAACTCATAAGCATTTAGTGTTCATTTGTAAAGCATAAGAATTAATAAATGCTTGAAAAGTATTACCAGATAACCCCTTAAAAGGTAGTGTTGAAAAACACATTTTTGACTACAATGGCTATTCCATTTGTACAGCCTTGTATCCGGTTTTCATTAAAGCCATTGGTAAGTAGGCCAAATAGACAGGATGCAACTTGATACTCATGGCCATAGCTTTACATTACATTGAGGATTTAGACATTTATGAATCAATACAGTTTTGGTATCAGAATATTACAAACACTCTTACATTTACATTTTACATTTAAGTCATTTAGCAGACGCTCTTATCCAGAGCGACTTACAAATTGGTGCATTCACCTTATGATATCCAGTGGAACAACCACTTTACAATAGTGCATCTAACTCTTTTAAGGGGGGGGGGTTAGAAGGATTACTTTATCCTATCCTAGGTATTCCTTAAAGAGGTGGGGTTTCAGGTGTCTCCGGAAGGTGGTGATTGACTCCGCTGACCTGGCGTCGTGAGGGAGTTTGTTCCACCATTGGGGTGCCAGAGCAGCGAACAGTTTTGACTGGGCTGAGCGGGAACTGTACTTCCTCAGAGGTAGGGAGGCGAGCAGGCCAGAGGTGGATGAACGCAGTGCCCTTGTTTGGGTGTAGGGCCTGATCAGAGCCTGAAGGTACGGAGGCTCTTCCGGTGCCCGCTTGAATGATAGGGTAAAATGTAGATTTACGCCTAAAAAGACATAGCCAAATATAATAATTTTTCATGAGATGGCCACAAACAAGAACTGTTAATGTTGCATAGTTTTAGATTTAAATCGTTATAAGTTGCTGAGGTGTACTCACAATTGAGGACACAAGCTCAAGTACATACTGTAGTTAAATATTATGAAAAGAATATATTGTTTATTCTATTCAACAAAAGTGAGGCAATATTGCTTGAAATGACTGAGATGCTTTCTAAATATAGTAACAATCAAATTATAGACGACTTAGTATAATATTTTGCGTGTATTATAACTGTAAAATAAATATGATCATTAGTTACAGTACAACATTGACACAATTTCGTAGACTGACGACAGATACTTTTCCTCGGAAACGTCCATTGAGCGGCGCAGACTTCAGCTTTAAGCAGAAGTGAATGAATCTGTCTGTGACCAAGAGTATGTGGTCTTGTTCTATGATTCTATGAAATGATTTAGTATTGTTCATGTTGAGAGCTCTAAATCCGTCTGGGAATACCACAGTGAGATGAAACCACAATTTGGATTCGCTTGACTGTCCCCTTTCATTATACCGTCTCCCAGGCTGGGCTCTGTTGCTCAGAAGGAGAGCAAATCGATTATTTGTCTGGGTAGGCCAGAAAATGTGACATGTCACTCCCTATACAAATGTGGGGTCTGGAACCTGACATTTTAATTCAGCTCCGCTGAGAGAATGGTAGTGGAGAGAAGACAAATTGGATTTTCTGGCACAATAAGGCACGGGACAGTACGACGTTGACACAGCGCTTTGTACACCAAAATGTCAGTCGGAACTGGTTCAGGACCTCTCAAAGTCCCCTAAATAGGTGACTTAACATCAAAGAATATACAGAGGAGGCAGATAATGTAAACAACATTCCACATTTACATTCTCACTTGGGGCTGGAGCTGCCTCAGCAGGTGCCTCTAAAAATAATAAGCACATAATAAATGATGAATCAATATCTGTTTCCAATCCCAAAAACTTTTAGAATTCTGATAACGACCATTATATTTCCTTGGGAAAGAGAGAAAAAAGTATGACACGTTAATTCTCCCTTTCCCCCAAAATATAATTAGCCTCACCAGTGGCTGCAGGTGCCTCTGCAGTTGCCTCTGATAATTACACATTGTAATGATTAAATCATCAATATGTCTTTCCAAATATATATTTAGGGGTTCACAGCGAAGCTGGATTACATTTTTTTCCCCTTGACATGGTCAAATAACTCAAGCATAGACTGGGAACTTGTTTTCTCTTTTGGAACACAGGAACTAGAGGCAATGAGTAACTTGGTCAAATGTAATGTCACTGATTGGCCAATAGGGGCGCTGTTATAAGCAGTCTCACTTAAATCCTCAAATACGTCACCCTGTTTGACCTAGAAACTTGAAACGTTGTATGTAGGCGTCTTTCCTCATGCTAAACAAATTTGGCTCAAGGACCCATAAGATCCGTCAGGACAGATTTTCCTCCATCTTGAAAACGTTTGAAAAGCTTTAAAAAATGAACAACTAACACCAAATTCTGTATGTAGGCCCATGGTACATATCTTAATATAGTTTGAGAAAAGCTAAGGGATTGGTGTCCATTTAAATTCTTTGTAAATCCACTGCACAATAGCCTATCTACTTTAAACGTTTAGGGTCCTCAAATACATTACTATGATGAAACATGTTAAGTTTGGCATTAATATCTTTAAAAAATAAGGAAACTATTAACAATTCACTTTTTGGACTATGCAACACTAATGTTTAAAACAATCCCCCCCAAAATCTTCATGGACTAAGTGAGATTCACTCGAAATGTGGTCTTTGGACTCTAAAGAGTCCCTAAAGAGTTTGAGAAAATAACGCTGATGCATTCATTCAAAGATGGCCACACTTTACCAGTAGATGCATATTAGCCAATATAAAAATATGCTACCAAATACTTCAAAAATCTTCTTCTCATGAACCAGGACCAAATTGCAGCAAATGTGGAATGTAGGGACATAGTACATGTCTAAACTTACGTTTGATCAAAAGACGGCTAAGTTATTGACATTATTATTTTTTTTAATGATTTTACATGTCCATTTAAACCACTGTAAATACACTCCACATTATGTGGTCAGAACATAGTGAAAAGTGGATATTTTATTAGGGAACATTTTAAACAGGAAGTCCTGACTCTTGCAGTCTGCGTATTACAGCTGTGAGAGTGTATTGAAGTATTTTGGAATGCTAATGTGGAGAGTACCGACTGAGAGTTAAACAATTTACACAAACAGATTGACAAAATAAAGTCCCAGAATTCAAAGATGACTGCAATATACAAATACGGTAACGCTAAAAATATTTAACAAATCTTAACATAAACCAATTGACCCCAGAATTGGTACATAAACTCAACACATTAAGTAATTATTTGAATAATTCCTTGTGGTATTGAGAGATAAACATGGCAATGCTTTCACTGACTACACCTAAAGGAATATACAGTAGCTCCTACATGATAGTGCTTGCTTTGTTATCGAAACTGATTTTGTGTCCTTTCTTTCATCCTGTGAACACTGTTCATTGCTATATTCCAAATATATACAGTATCAGTCAAAAGTTTGGACACATCTACTCATTCCCATGGTTTTTCTTTATTTTGACAATTTTTTTACAATGTAGAATAATAGTGAAGACATCAAATCTATGAAATAACACATATGGAATCATTTAGTAACCAAAAAAGTGTTAAAACAAATCAAATTATATTTTATATTTGAGATTCTTCAAAGTAGCCACCATTTGCCTTGATGACAGCTTTGCACACTATTGGCATTCTCTCAACCAGCTTCATGAGGTAGTCAATCTGGAAAGTAACAGGTGTGCCTTGATAAAAGTTAATTTGTGGAATTTCTTTCCTTCTTAATGCGTTTGAGCCAAGCAGTTGAGTTGTGACAAGGTAGGGGTAGTATACAGACGATAGCCCTATTTGGTAAAAGACCTAGTCCATATTATGGCAAGAACAGCTCAAATAAGAAAAGAGAAACGACAGTCCATCATTACTTTAAGACATGAAGGTCAGTTTTCAAGTGCTGTCGCAAAAAAGATCAGTCTTCAAGTGCAGTCGCAAAAACCATCACGCGCTATGATGAAACTGGCTCTCATGAGGACCACCACAGGAAAGGAAGACCCAGAGTTACCTCTGCTGCAGAGGATAAGATCATTAGAGTTACCAGCCTCAGAAATTGCAGCCCAAGTAAATGCTTCACAGAGTTCAAGTAACAGACACATTTAGAATTCAAGGCACACTTAACCAGCATGGCTACCACAGCATTCTGCAACGATACGCCATCCCGTCTGGTTTGGGCTTAGTGGGACTATCATTTGTTTTTCAACAGGACAATGACCCAACACAACTCCAGGCTGTGTAAGGGCTACTTGACCAAAGAGGAGAGTGATAGAGTGCTGCATCAGATGACCTGGCCTCCACAATCACCCACAATCACCCGACCTCAACCCAATTGAGATGGTTTGGGATGAGTTGGACCGCAGAGTGAAGGAAAAGCAGCCAACAAGTGCTCAGCATATGTGGGAACTTCATTCCCGGAAAAGCATTCCCGGTGAAGCTGGTTGAGAGAATGCCAAGAGTTTGCATAGCTATCATCAAGGAAAAGGGTGGCTACTTTGAAGAATCAAAAATATAACACATATTTAGATTTTTTTAACACTCTTTTGGTTGCTACATGATTCCATATGTGTTATTTAGTTTTGATGTCTTCACGATTATTCTACAATGTAGAAAAAAGAAAAAAAGAAAGAAAAACCGTTGAATGAGTACATGTAGGTGTGTCCAAACTTTTGTCTGATGCTGTATTTCCAAATAAATATTTCCAATAAATAAACTGTATAAAGTAAGTATTTCCAAAAATCTAATTATACAATGTTAAAAAAGCTTTTGCATCTTATAATAAACATTGGTCATAGTTCCTTGGGAAAGAGAAGAAAATGACGACATTTTCATTCTCCCTTTCCTGGAAATACAAAGTACTGTGTTTACTTTTCACTTTCAACTACAGTAATCAGACAATGTCATTATAAACAATAATTGTGCTGCAATCATGCACCACCAAAGACAATAATATGGTGTCACCATGTCCAAGACCAAACAAAACCATTATAGAATATATTAAAATAACGCCAATTAACTCCAAATACATACACACATACATTGTATGGCATTACTCAGGTAATCAACACGTACAGGCCCATACATGTTGTGCATGTTACAAAATTTCACATACTGTTCATCCAAACATTCATATATTACACAAAATATACAAGTACATCATTGTTTCTTCTGCTATCCCCATTAAAGGAATGTACTTTATATATTTACATATGCATATATTTATTTCCTTATTTGCAGTCTCTCCCTGTCCATAGACTGCTTTTAAAGTAAGGAAACAAATATATAAACATGTAATTTTGAAGCGATAGTTCAGCAAAATTACATATTTGTCACTTTTGTGCCTAAGTACAACTCTAAGCCGTGGTATATTCACAATGTACCACACCCCCTCGGGCCTTGCTTAAATAGACGAGACTAGGGTCAAATACATGAGTCAAATACATTGGTCAAATACTTGACAGCATTTGAGGTGGGCTATTATAGTTAGCAGTTTTGCAGCTTTTTCATTAGTTCAATTGTACTGGGCAAGCTAAATCAAGCGCAGAACAATGTTTGACCGACAGTTGAAGTCGGAAGTTTACATACACTTAGGTTGGAGTCATTAAAACTTGTTTTTCAACCACTCTACAAATGTATTGTTAACAAACTATAGTTTTGGCAAGTTGGTTAGGACATCTAATTTGTGCATGACACAAGTAATTCTTCCAACAATTGTTTACAGACAGATTATTTAACTTATAATTCACTGTATCACAATTCCAGTGGGTCAGAAGTTTACATATGCTAAGTTGACTGTGCCTTTAAACAGCTTGGAAAATTCCAGAAAATGATGTCATGGCTTTATAAGCTTCTGATAGGCTAATTGACATCATTTGAGTCAATTGGAGGTTTCCTAACACCTGAAGGTCCCACGTTCATCTGTACAAATAATAGAACGCAAGTTTAAACACCATGGGACCACGCAGCCATCATACCGCTCAGGAAGGAGACGCGTTCTGTCTCCTAGAGATGAACGTACTTTGGTGCAAAAAGTGCAAATCAATCCCAGAACAAAGGCAAAGGACCTTGTGAAGATGCTGGAGGAAACAGGTACAAAAGTATCTATATCCACAGTAAAACGAGTCCTATATCGACATAACCTGAAAGGCCGCTCAGCAAGGAAGAAGACACTACTCCAAAACCACCATAAAAAAGCCAGATTACTGTTTGCAACTGCACATGGGGACAAGGATCGTACTTTATGGAGAAATGTCCTCTGGTCTGATGAAACAAAAGTAGAACTGTTTGGCCATTATGACCATCGTTATGTTTGGAGGAAAAATGGGGAGGCTTGCAAGCCGAAGAACTCATCCCAACCGTGAAACACGGGGGTGGCAGCATCATGTTGTGGGGGTGCTTTGCTGCAGGAGGGACTGGTGTACTTCACAAAATAGATGGCATCATGAGGGAGTAATATTATGTGGATATATTAAAGCAACATCTCAAGACATCAGTCAGGAAGTTAAAGCTTGGTCGCAAATGGAACTTCCAAATGGACAATGACCCCAAGCATACTTCCAAAGTTGTGGCAAAACGGCTTAAGGACAACAAAGTCAAGGTGTTGGAGTGGCCATCACAAAGCCCTGACCTCAATTCTATAGAAAATTTGTGGGCAGAACTGAAAAAGCATGTGCGAGCAAGGAGGCCTACAAACCTGACTCAGTTACACCAGCTCTGTCAGGAGGAATGGGCCAAAATTCACCCAACTTGTTGTGGGAAGCTTGTGGAAGGCTACCCGAAACATTTGACCCAAGTTAAACAATTTAAAGGCAATGCTACCAAATACTAATTGAGTGTTTGTAAACTTCTGACCCACTGGGAATGTGATGAAAGAAATAAAAGCTGAAACAAATCATTCTCTCTACTATTATTCTGACATTTCACATTCTTAAAATAAAGTGGTGATCCTAACTGACCTATGACAGGGAATTTTTACTAGGATTAAATGTCAGGAGTTGTGAAAAACTGAGTTTAAATGTATTTGGCTAAGGTGTATGTAAACTTCCGACTTCAACTGTGTATGTATTTGACCCAGGTCTGCTGTTGACAGTTGAGACATAGGTTGTGTTCTCAGTCATACAGTACAAAGGCATCCTCTGATAGTTTATACGGTCCGACTAAACTTATCTTACCCTCCTCTCCTTCAGGCAGTGCCTCATCTGAGAAAAAGGAAGCATTTTAACTGGAAAACTATAAAATAGACACATTCCTGTGAATTGGACATACGATACTGATGCACGCAGAACCAACTCAACTGCAAACACTGGACTTCCTTGAGGGACTGAAACAGGGTTATCGCACCACCAAAATTAGAGAATGACGTAGTTCCACACATGCCAGAGTCTGAGGAATTATAAAAAAATACAGATATTTAATCTAATAATTTTAAATATCAAATGTTAACACACTGAGGAACATGTATACTGCACAGTGCAGTACATGCATACAAACACATACAGTACATTGTGTCCATAACATACACATACCGCATACTTACACACATAGTTCTCTTACTCCCGTCTGCTGGTTTTGCATCAGCTAAAATAGTTGTTTTTTTTACTTTGCAAGATATCATATTATGAGTATTATATGTTTACCATGACCTGAACACAGCCTGTATGCAGGCACATACGTAGGCACCTACATACATACATACATACATATCTTGTACAGTATACTAATACAAGTGCCCCCAAGACATGCTAATATCTCACCACTACCAATAACAGGTGAGGTTAGCATGCCTTGGGGGTAGGATATTTGACCCTCTGTAACTTTCTCACTCATCGTTATTCATGATTGATTCAGGATTATCCATAATCATGGTGGCATCCACATGAATGTAAAAGTGTTTAAAACACAGGAGGCTGGTGGCACCTTAATTGGGGAGGACAGGCTCGTGGTAATGACTGGAGCGGAATAAGTGGAATGGTATCAAATACATCAAACACATGATTTCCATGTGTTTGATGCCATTATTATGAGCCGTCCTCCCCTCAGCAGCCTCCTGTGGTTTAGAAGCATATTATATTCTTATTTACAGTAAAAATGACTCCAAAATGACACAATACATTATTTACTACTAATTTCTATTGGGCACAAATTAATCTGAGACACAAACAAAAATAAATGTAAACACATCCAACAAGGTTGTAGTCATACAGTAGGAATATGGGACCAAATACTAAACTTTTGACTACTTTCTTTATAAGAATCTTTAGGGGTGTCAATCATTTTGATCCCTACCTATTTGAGAAAAAAATCTTACTTGTTTAACAAAATATCTTTCTTTGAGAAATTGTATCAAATATTATTTCCCCATTTGTTTGAGCATACAATATAGCTCAGTATTTAAATTATTTATTTTATACAGTTGCTCATTTTTATCAATGGAGTCAATTTCAGACCAGACTGTACATACATACATACAGACATGCATGCATATGTACAGGTAACTGCCAAAATAAAGGAAACACCAACACAAATTATCTTAATAGGGCGTTGGGCCACCACGAGATGCCAGAACAGCTTCAATTTAAATGCGCCTTGGCGCCTTGGCATTCTACAAGTGTCTCTATTGGAGGGATGCGACACCATTCGAAAAATTCCATCCATTGGTGTTTTGTTGATGATGGTGGAAAACGCTCTCAGACACAGCTACAGAATCTCCCAGACGTGTTCAATTGGGCTGAGATCTGGTGTTTGACTTAATTAACTCAGGATCAACTCCTGTGTGGAAGCACCTGCTTTCGATATACTTTGTATACCTAAAAAAATACAGCAGTCAAACCAACCTAGCACACATGCCACTCACGGATAGTATGTGCAAACCAACACACATCAAACATGTGTATACATAGACACAGATATCAAATCAGATTGTAATGCAACATAAACAAACCAACACGCAGCTGACGGTGTGCATGCATTTCCACATCTTCTTTACGAAGCAAATAAATGTATGTACTTTAGACACCATGCCTACTTTTGTACAGGTTAGTTAAATCAAAATGCATTAAGATCAAATAAGTAGAAAAATTCAAAAACAAGACGAAAAAGACAAATCACATAATGATACAGATACAAAAAAAATAATAAACTAAACAAAGGAAGACAGCAAGAGTGCAGATGATACATAATCAAACGGGACTACATCAGACATCAAAGTGCATATGATAGCATATTTTACAGTACAGTACAGTACACTGCATCAAGTACACTGCAGTACAGTAAGTATTTTATAATCATTTAGCCAAATTCTGTTAATGTCTGATGTGTTTTAGCAGGTAATAACAACATTTATGTTTGTCCGTACAGTAGCCCACAGTAATTCTATTTTATGCGTTAAGAAATGTTTCTCTTTGATTTTGCTCATTCAGTTGACCGTTTCACTCTGTATCTGAAGTTTGTTTCTGTGAGGTTATACTGCACGTACAACCAAACCTATCAACACTGAACACTCAATACAATAAAACATAGTGTCCCTTACCATCTTCTGCTGTTTTTTCTTCGGCTGAGGAAAAAATGATCATTATTTACAGAGGGACTACAGCATGGATATTAGACGTGTTACACAGACTAACAACTGAACTGGGAAGTGTATAGCTTTTCGTGTTTCCTTAATACATTTATTGCGCCTGGATTATTTCGATTTGAGCCACTTTTTTTAAATGCATCGCTGGATTCTGGGACTGAACTGAATTGAATATTCACTTTATTTGGAGGACAAAGACATTTAGCCGGGTGGAACCAGCCTGATCGCTGCGTTCAGCATTCTTTTTCACTGCACGTATCAGTCTGGCATTCCTCCATTTTGAAACTGTTTGAGCTTATGTCTAATAATGGGAATTATTCAAAACTGACTTGTCAGCGATTGGATCACCTTCAACTAATCAGAGGAATGTAGCGATCTGGTTGGTTCCACCAGGCTAAAATACATTTTTTTGCTAGACTAAAACGGAGATGTCACTTTTGCACTTTCATTTGTGATTCAGAGACTGAGTCTATATATTCGAGTTGATTTTGGGGGATATTTTGGTTTGATTATGTATGCCAGCTGGGTTAATTGCGACTACATATTGATTCGTGTTCTATTAGCGGCATTGGGATTAGTGACAACCGCTCGTTTTAGAATCACATTTTCAGTGTTACACTAAGTGTTCAAAAGTGTTGCATTCTAAACAATTGTATGAAGACCATAGAAAGGTGGTTTTATTGACACTGAACTGGTGTCTATACTAGAAATCATCACCGTACCTTCTGCTGGTTCTTCTCCTGAGAAGGCAAACAAAAAAAAATGGTTAGATAAGAAGAAGTGGACAGTATATAACCAGTCATCAGTACTGGTCAAAACCATGACAATATGCTCATATCTTTATATGGGTGTTGCAATTACATGAAAGTAAGACAATGGGTCAAATTATACTACATTATCATGGTACAGATGTTTTAGTTACATGTTTTAGTTACATCAGTCCACTCTGCCATTCAGCCACTTCATATGCACAATAATAGCAGATGGAGACATGGCTTTGTTTTACAGTAGTTCCTGTAACCTACCCTCCTGTAGCTTACCCTCTGACATGACCAGTTGACAAGAAGACATGGAAAAATGTGAGTCATTATCATGTCTAACTATGCCACTGTAATGCACTCAAAGGTCGCCACCATAGGTTACTCACCCTCGCCCTCCGGCTTCACTAAAGAAAAACAGAAACACACAGTACACGCACATCAGAAGAGTTGATAAGACTGTAGGGAAAACATTGTTGATCCTCAGTTGATTCCTAAATAAGTATTCGCATGACCTGATCTGAAATGGAAAACATAAATTGGCAGTGTTACAATGGCGTATGCACGACTGCAATCATGAAACCATTACAATTTAAAAAATGCTTACCACTTAAATTGAGAAAAATGTCATTTCAATAAAAAAAGCTTAGTTTCTATGCTCAAAGGTACACAACATTTTCTGACAATACTTAAGTATTTTGAGGTGTCTAATTTAGGGACTTAAGGTGATAAGACTAAGCTTTATTCAACATTTGCCTTTCCCTCACAGGTTTCGCTGCATGTTTGCAACAGACGGTCCATGCAATGACGTTAGAGCAGCTAAGTTAAATGTAGTGTTTCATTTTACTGTGTGGCTCACTTCTTTGGAGTGTAACTCTAGAGTGGAAGACACCAGACTTTTAATATCCACTTTAAAATCGTCACCAGTAGAATTTGTAGGAGACTGTGAAACACGGCCTGCATTACCCTTAAATTTGATACCTGACCCCAAATTTCACTGTGACCTCAGGGTCATTGGATCAGCCACAGTAGATATTTCTGGAACGGGACATTGCTATCTGGCCTGCCGGTATGACTCCTCTTTCTGGTCCGTCCGGGTTTTTGTCCAGCCAGGCTTTTGCCTATCAGGGGTATTGGACAGGGGACCGACTTTGGATTGGCTGAGGCAGAAAGCTGGTAAAAGAACCCTCTCTAATCTGAAATAGACGCATCAGGCACATCATATAGCTGGCTCCCAACGATTTCTCAGGCCTGACTACATTACCGCGGCGGCTGGAAAAGGGACGGTGTATGAAGTCATGTCAGTTCTCCCTGAGTTGCCCATCATTGTCTTAAATAGTCAGAGCTGACCTCTGCTGCAGTCCTCAGCCAGGCTGTCTCTTTCTACCCTAAAAGCTCCTGCTAAAGTACATTTTTCAAAGACATTTTTGGATTCAATCCAGGAAGACCTTTGTTCGATCTGAAACAGATACGTTGACCATCCTTATGTTCTTCTTCTCAGCAATGTAGATTACACTTTGTTTCACTGTCCGCTTTTTTTGCCTGGTGTCTTTGTCTAATAATGACATTTGACATGAATTACAACTTTTGTTACCAACTTCCGTTTCTTTCGGTTTCATGATGCACTGTTTGATACCAGGTATTGTGTTGACTTCCGTGTGTTTAGGTAAGTATCAGACAGAACTAATGGTTATCACATAACACCTTTTAGTACATTGCTCACATTTTAGTTTTTTACATCTGCTTCAAAAATCGATGTAAAAATACATCTTGCAATACGAAGTAATTGGATAATACAGACAGCGGGGTATTATCTGGCTAGCATCGTGGTGTGAATGCCCCTGATACCCTGTTAGAGGAGTAGGTGTAAATCTGTAAAACACTCTTCAGTATGCCGGGAAGAGTCCAGTGCATTAGGGAAATGGAGGCTCCTCCAGTCCTAGTGCCATGGCACCGCTGGGGCACTAACACCAACTCACATTGTATCCATACTTGAGATTATGATTTAGTATGTGGTATTCCTGATGTAAAAGAGATACTGAGACTTCATAACACCTACTTTTCCCAATGAAAAAAAAAAAACTAAACTCATCTGATAGGTTGGAGTTACTGAGGGCATGACTTGGTTCAACATATGACGGCCTCTGCTGATCCCTGGGTTACGGGTGTAGGGCTATCGTGATGACCGTATTAATGCCACACCAGCAGTCAGGAGTCATGACCGCAGTCAAATTTCATGTGATCGTTGGTCACGGTAATCCCATCCAAAGCTGCGCAAATGAATGCCATTGATTGGTAGCCTACCTAACTTGATAACGGCCCTCGCTAATGGCCCGGTACTCAGTGCTTTATGTCCCTCTAATCACTCTCTAAACACTATGAGTTTGAATAATCTGAATGATGAGGAGTTAATGGTGATGGGAGTTAGAGGTCCCGTTCCAAAATGGACACGGGAAAGCCCTGGACCCAATATGCATAAATACATTTGGTTCGATTTGCTTGAGGGAAGCAGCAGAAAAGCGAATAGTTTTGCTGCTTTATTAACCAGAGCTATAGAGAAAGGGAGAGAGAGGAGGGGCCGTGTGGTGTGTTTGAATGAGTGAGTAAAGCTTACTACAAACTCTATGCAGACGTAAGATTCGGAGTGTTGGAATGTTGTTTTATGTCACAAAAGGGGTAGCTCCTTGTAATAAACTCTGGCATTCAATGTGCGTTTTTACTACCTGAAAATTGAGACAGGGAGCAGTGTTGTCGCTTGGTTCCTATAGGATTTCTAGGCTATTCATCAAAGTAGACTATTTTGCATTGATTACCAAATATAATCTCAACGGCAATTTAAACAGTAAACCAAACAACAAGAATCGACCCAAAAAGTAATAACTAGTGATTCAGGCTATCAAAAATGGTAGAACCTGCTGTACCCAACTAGCTAGCCATGTGCGTTTTCTGCGTGACCAAAACAGGATGACGTTCTATTTGTAGTTGATATGGGAATGAATACACAAGCAGCATATCAAACTGGTATAATGTTTTTTACACTCAATATTTGCAGGGCATATTTTCTTCATTATAAATCTGATTATTTCACATGGTGATGTGGTTAACTTAAAAGGCTAGCTAGCTTGCTATGTTTTTATCCAGGCAAAATGAACAGACAAAAAAAAAACTTTGCTATTTTCCCCTTGTGAATGGGAGTGGGACCAGTGGGGATATCATGTTACCAAAATGTGTCCACTACACCAAAAATCCCACTCCACCCACGCACGAGGATAGTTATCATTGTTTTAGTTTACTGTGGAGCCCCTAGTCCCACTCAACATGCCTCAGACACCTCCTTTGTCCCACCTTCCACACATGCACATGTGACTTCACCCAGCATAACTAGCACGTCTGGAGATGCAACCTCTCCTATCATCACTCAGTGCCTGGGCTTTACCTCCACTGTACCCGCACCCCACCATACCCCTGTCTGTACATTATGCCCTAAACCTATTCTACCACGCCCAGAAATCTGCTCCTTTTATTCTCTGTCCCCAACGCACTATACGACCAGTTTTGATAGCCTTTAGCCGTACCCTCATCCTACTCCTCCTCTGTTCCTCGGGTGATGTGGAGGTTAACCCAGGCCCTGCGTGTCCCCAGGCACTCTCATTTGTTGACTTCTGTAACCAAAAAATCCTTGGTTTCAAGTTTGTTTTACTCACTGCTTTAGCACACTCCGCCAACCCTGATGTCATTGCTGTGTCTGAATCATGGGTTAGGAAGGCCACCAAAAATTCTGAGATTTCCATCCCCAACTACAACATTTTCTGTCAAGATAGAACTGCCAAAGGGGGAGGAGTTGCAATCTACTCCAGAGATAGCCTGCAAAGTTCTGTCATACTTTCCAGGTCTATGCCCAAACAGTTCGAGCTTCTAATTTTAAAAATGAATCTCTCCAGAAATAAGTCTCTCACTGTTGCCACCTGTTATAGACCCCCCTCAGCTCCCAGCTGTGCCCTGGACACCATATGTGAATTGATTGCCCTCCATCTATCTTCAGAATTCGTTCTGTTAGGTGACCTAAACTGGGATATGCTTAACACCCCGGCAGTCCTACAATCTAAGCTAGATGCCCTCAATCTCACACAAATTATCAAGGAACCCACCAGGTACAACCCTAAATCCGTAAACATGGGCACCCTCATAGATATTATCCTGACCAACTTGCCCTCCAAATACACCTCTGCTGTTTTCAATCAGGATCTCAGCGATCACTGCCTCATTGCCTGCATCCGCTATGGGTCTGCGGTCAAACGACCACCCCTCATCACTGTCAAACGCTCCCTAAAACACTTCAGCGAGCAGGACTTTCTAATCGACCTGGCCCGGGTATCCTGGAAGGATATTGACCTCATCCCGTCAGTCAAGGATGCCTGGTCGTTCTTTAAAAGTAATTTCCTCACTTTAAAGTAATTTCCACACTTTAAAAGTAATTTCCTACCTCTCAGACACAGTTCAGTTTGTCAAATCGGAGGACCTGTTGTCCGGAACCTCTGGCAGTCTCTATGGGGGTACCACAGGGTTCAATTCTCGGCCGACTCTTTCCTCTGTATACATCAACAATGTCGCTCTTGCTGCGGGTGATTCCCTGATCCACCTCTAAGCAGACGACACCATTCTGTATACATCTGGCCCTTCCTTGGACACTGTGTTAACTAACCTCCAAACGAGCTTCAATACCATACAACACTCCTTCCGTGGTCTCCAACTGCTCTTAAACGCTAGTAAAACCAAATGCATGCTTTTCAACCGATCGCTGCCCACACCTGCCTGCCTGACTAGCATCACTACACTGGATGGTTCTAACTTTGAATATGTGGACAACTACAAATACCTAGGTGTCTGGCTAGACTGTAAACTCTCCTTCCAGACTCATATTAAACATCTCCAATCCAAAATTAAATCTATAATCGGCTTCCTATTTCGCAACAAAGCCTCCTTCACTCACACCGAAACATACCCTCGTAAAACTGACTATCCTACCGATCCTCGACTTCGGCGATGTCATTTACAAAATAGCTTCCAATACTCTACTCAGCAAACTGGATGCAGTCTATCACAGTGCCATCCGTTTTGTTACCAAAGCCCCTTATACCACCCACCACTGCGACCTGTATGCTCTAGTCGGCTGGCCCTCGCTACATATTCGTCGCCAGACCCACTGGCTCCAGGTCATCTATAAGTCGATGCTAGGTAAAGCTACGCCTTATCTCAGCTCACTGGTCACGATAACAACACCCACCCGTAGCACGCGCTCTAGCAGGTATATTTCACTGGCCATCCCCAAAGCCAACACGTCCTTTGGCTGCCTTTCCTTCCAGTTCTCTGCTGCCAATGACTGGAACGAATTGCAAAAATCACTGAAGCTAGAGACTTATATTTTCCTCACTAACTTTAAACATCAGCTATCTGAGCAGCTAACCGATCGCTGCAGCTGTACATAGCCCATCTGTAAATAGCCCACCCAATCTACCTACCTCATCCCCATATTGTTTTTATTTACTTTTCTGCTCTTTTGCACACCAGTATTTCTACTTGCACATCATCATCTGCTCATCTATCGCTCCAGTGATAATTAGCTACATTGTAACTACTTCGCTACTACGGCCTATTTATTGCCTTACCTCCTCACGCCATTTGCACACACTGTATATAGACTTTCTTCTTTTTCTATTGTGTTATTGACTGTACGCTTGTTTTATTCCATGTGTAACTCTGTGTTGTTGTTTGTGTCGCACTGCTTTGCTTTATCTTGGCCAGGTCGCAGTTGTAAATGAGAACTTGTTCTCAACTAGCTTACCTGGTTAATAAAGGGGAAATAAAAATAAAATAAAAAACTTCTTGCTAGTTATTTATCATCCAATCCGATTATAGTACCTGTCTTGACTGCATCAAACTGAGAGAAGATAGCCTACAAATAACAACAACTCCATTTGGATTATAAATAGCAGCCTACCTGTTCCTTCTCATTTCCCTTTTAATTCTGTCGTTTTAATGACATCTTCCATTGATTAGATATCTCTTAACCTGCTTGCCACACAAACAGAGCAGCAATGCATTTGCATGACAGTTACTGGCTGACAAAAGTTAATGACCCCCACAGCCCTACTAACGTCTCAAATTAACTACCGGAGTGAACTGTGACAGGACTGTTGACCCAGTGAGCATTAATTCACTGATTAACAACCTGTCTTAGGTTGTCCATATGAACTTCAGCTGTAGAATAGCACCCTGTTTGACACTTCTGGCTCCACAGTGATTAGACACTGATTGGTCAGTCTCCTCCAATAGCTTCATGAAGATGTACATGAAGAGGAGGTGGTTTGGTGAAATATGCTTGCATGATGTATAACTTCGCTATAGACTTAAAGATTTGTGTTGGCTACCAAAGCTAATGCCTAGGCTTCAGCTCAATGGACCAATGCAGTCCATCACGCTACCTGGTTTGATACCTGGTTGGTCACAAAGACGTGGGCATCCAATACGCCCTATATATATCGTACTGGTCATACTTTTGATGAAGTTAACATTGAAATGCTAAAATGCATCAGGAGTAGTATTTCCCTTTTAGTAACATAACAAATGAAGAGTTTCATTCCAAAACTCTATATATACATTTTCAGAAATGTTTGTAAAAAAAATGTTGCTTTTATTTTTTAAAGAAATTACAAAAGAGATTGGTGCGTTTTTCACTTTCTAATCGTGGCATGGGGTTGTTCAATGACAGACATGTACTGTAGTTGTTGGAAATCTATCACTTGATGGTTTCATTTCAGAGAGATAAATAATCATGTTTTTTTGCAAAATGCTATATACTGTAGACACCTCACTTTCAGAGAAATAACTAGTACTGCGAGGTTTTACACAGTCAAATGAAACAAATAACAACATTTGTAATAAAGAACTGTACAAATAATACATTTGTGACATCAATATTTAAAGTGGAACTGACAGCATTTTACATTATTCAAATCTGTTCATATACACCCCCAGGAAGAATATGATACTTATTAAAACATTTTCTGACAAGCGAGCGCTTAAATATGTTCTTTTTCACGTTTTCAGAAATTCTTAGAATGTTTGGGAATTATATGTACTAAGGCATTTGTGACCATTCTACAGCAATATAAAGTGGGAAAGCGGCCGTGCGTTTGGACAATTAATAGACACTGCAGTAAATAAAACCTAATAAAAACACCTGTCTCGTCCAGGACTAGAGTCTACGCAGACCGGTGCGCCATAACCAATCAGATTTACAGTAGGCCTTTATAAAAAACAAGCCATTTGCCACACAGGCCTGCCATCATTCACTTTGAACTGGACTGTGTGTTTAAAGGCAGTTGCAACAGCACTACTTTACATCATTAGAGCGCATTCGCCAAAAGCCACAAAATTCACCTGAATGGATTTCTGCAAATATGTCAATACCACAGGAGTCCTTTTAGATTTGGGAACTTTACAGTCCTATCGATCAAACAACCATGAAAAGGTAGGCTCTTTCTCCCCCAGTTATGCACATCAACAACAACAAGATCAACAACTAATGCTAGCCAGAGCAAGATGAGCTCAAATCTAACGAAGGAACATTAAATAAACCCTCTCAAACTTTTTTGCTAGCTGGCCGTCAAAATTGCTCTGATAAACGATGGGGAATTGTAGCCTACTCGTCCTTCTGCAGCTTGCCTGCCAAAAACCTTGAATTAAAATAATGATTGTGCCATTATACAATACATAGCCAACCACATATTACACATAGCAGAAACACATTTAAAAAATACTGATTCAAGATATCTTTGGTACATAATTGGTCTAGCCTAAATCAAAATTTGGCAGATTTAGCCTACATTTATAGTGAATTTGTTTTAGATTTCGAATAGGCTAGTAATAGTTTTTTTTTTTTTTAAACGTCATAATTAATAGACTGACACATTGCCTTTAATTAAAGAATATCTCTCCACCATGAGTTTCCATCTACTCCCCTCTCTCCTTCATTGCTTTCAACTAAATTCAAATCAATTCAAATGGGCTTTATTGGCATGGGAAACATATGGTAACATTGCCAAAGCAAGCGAAATAGATCATAAACAAAAGTGAAATAAACAATACAAATTTGACAGTAAACATTAAACTCACAAGTTTCAAAGGAATAAGCACATTTCAAATGTCATATTATGGCTATGTCCAGTTTTATAATGATGTACAAAAGTAAATATGGGTTGTATTTACAATGGTGTTTGTTCTTCATTGGTTGCCCTTTCAGAGAGATGTCAACAGTTTCATTAAATATGTTTCTATTGATGTTCACAGACAGATTTCACTTGGTTTCCCAAATTAAGCACTGGGTAGCATCAGGAACACAGTTGGACAGCCCATGGGTTTGAGTGGTATATCATCTGTGGTGCAGCGAAATTACCAGAACCGGAGTAGCCTACCCAACATGAGTGAAAAATGTACCTGCGGAAAAGTGGCTTCCATTCACTATTCCAGTGTATATGGATGACATGTATTTTTAGTCTTGCCCCTGTTCTTGCCCATTTGATAACGGGCCATTCTAAATCAAAACGAATTTAACATATTAGTAAAGACAAGATTAAATTGAGAATAGTCTGATGGGTGAAAATATGATCACTTGGTGAGATAACAGCCTGTGCAGCCTGAGGCTAAGAACAGAGCCAGTGTTTCATTTGAGCAGAACAGGTTCCGGCACTTCCGGGTTTTGGACTGTTTTGTTGGATCCGGTACCTCTCGTGACATGAAAAATCTTTTTAATTTGAGTTGCCTCTTTGTTAATTATCCTGCCCCCACAAAAAAAACATAATGTGGAAAAGTAGATTTTCAGCCCTGGCCTAACATTCTAAGAGTTGATTTGGGTTGGGCCGGCCCGGGTTTATGATTCGCGCAACATTGTAACCTATGTTTGAGACCAACGCGTGGCCGTGGCTTTGTGAGAATTGCGCCAGTATCTCTCACATTACTAGAATGAGATTCACTTTCTATATCCTTTCTCCCTGTCTGCTATGATAGACATGAGCCTGTAGCTCTCATCTCTCCAGCGTTGACCATCATTTATTTCCTTAGAGAACCATAGCCGTGCAAAGGGGTCTGAAGGAACTGCGGCACCCCTGATGAATTTAAATACATTTGCCAAAGTTATAGACTTACTGCTGTCTGTTCAGAAATACATTTAATAATTCAGAATAGCCTACTACACCATGAAAAGGCCTATAACTTAGCCACAGAGGATCAATAGCTTCTTTTAAAAAAATAGCCTCGCTGTGGATTGTAGCCCAATAACAAGGCATAGCCAACAATCGGGAACACACGGCAAATATGTCAGTGAAATAACAGCATGCAGACCAAACAGGCCTCGCAATATTTCAAATACAATCGATTGCTCACCTGCCTGTATTATGTGAGCAACGTTAGTCCTAGTGACCGTGTGGACCCTAAGCTACATACATCTATGGCTATCTATCGATCTGTTTCTCGTGAAATAATCCTATGCTAAAGTTTGCCGGCTAGAGTAAGTATGTTTCAGGCAGCACATAACGAATTTGTTGTTGACACTGGCATACTATGCTGTCTCACTGTACTTTAAACTTTCATTTGATCTCATTTAGTTTCTTAATCAAAGACAATCGCTGTTGAAAGCACAGCATTTAGATGTATTTATTTTGACTAAGGCTTTGATTTTGCTGTTCCACTTATGGTAATCTATAGCCCACATGGTCATTTGGCCACCTGTCGGCTATTTTGGATACTGTTACTCGCAAGTTAGACACCGATCCGGTCTACAGATATTTGTGTATATATAAATGCATTTTTCGTTGGGGCTCTCCTTGATGTATTCTGAACTACCGTGGTTTACGTTGGCCTTAATTGGTGATGTTGCTCACTGACGGTCCTCAGTCACATTCACTTTATCTCGGACTCCACTACGACATTGGAGTCTAAAACTATCACTCCTCTCTTCCAATTTCACTCTTGTTAAATTGTTGCACTAGCTGAAGAGTTTAGACCCACGGTTCGTTTGCTTAATTGTATATATCAAAAATGCTAGTTGTCCGTTTGTATACTGTTATTTAATTGTTTCCACCTAAGGACGTTTGTAAGAATTTACCAAGACAGGGGGTGACCCTTTTCATAGCCTACTGGTTAATTTCAAATGTTTCTCATTATCTCAGCCATGTGGCAACACCTAGTGGACGTCATATTATGGCCATTGAACATTATGTTGGCATTATCCAAAGATTCTTGTGCTCTGTTTCTGTTTCTCTAAAGTTTATTTATTTATTATTCAGATGTTTTTTTCATGCTGCTCCTCTCTCAATCTCTTTTCCTTTTTCTTCATTTGACGTTTTGGGACTTCCAGTCAGACTGGTGACATGGAACTCTTACACACACGGAAACTGACAGCTATTTAGATAACTTGGATATTCCATCTATTGATATGGACATGAGTAAAGTTCTGGATAACCCTCTAGATGAGATAACAAAGGCTCTAAAGTTAATGCAAAGTGGCAAGGCCCTGATGGCTTCCCCATTGATTTTGATAAAAAATTCTCAGAT
The DNA here is from genome assembly GCF_045679555.1 of Salvelinus alpinus. Classification (NCBI taxonomy): domain Eukaryota; kingdom Metazoa; phylum Chordata; class Actinopteri; order Salmoniformes; family Salmonidae; genus Salvelinus; species Salvelinus alpinus. The sequence continues at coordinate 25,763,265 of NC_092088.1, forward strand.
CAACTCTACCCCTTACTATTAGATCTGTTCACCGACTCGTTATCACATGGCTCTCTCCCCCCGACGCTAACTCAAGCCTACATATCACTTATACCCAAGAAAGATAAAGATCTGGCGGAATGTAGTGGATATCATTCCATTTCACTTTGAACGCTAATGTTAAACTATTAGCTAAGGTTCTAGCATGCCGGTTGGAACCCTGCCTTCAGGGTGTCATATCTGATGATCATCAAAGGGCGACAACTGTTTTCCAATGTACGCCGTCTTTTGGGCATTATACTCGCTCCTGTCTCTCCAGACCCCAAAATTGTTGTTTCTCTTGATGCGGAGAAGGCTTTCGACCGGGAGGAGTGGGATTATTTAAGATTTTGTGAAGATTTTGTTTTGGGTCCAATTTCATCTCATGGATACGTCTCCCCTATTCTGCTCCTACGGCTAGCGTACACACCAACTTTCAACATTCAAAATACTTTCCCCTCTCCAGAGGGACCCGGCGCCCTATGTCCCCACTCCTTTTTGCAGATACGATAGAACCGCTTTACTTGGCCTTAAAATGATCATTATTCACGAGAATCCACCGAGCTGGTGAAGAACACAACGTGTCACTATATGCAGAAGATCTACTATTATATATCACTAACCCTGTGAACTCTGTCGATAACATACTGCATATTTTAGACACATTTGGATCATTCTCAGGTTACAAATTGAACATTCAGAAAAGTTCATGTTTTCTGATCAACCCCGCTGCCAAGCAAATTCCCCCTGGAGCCTTGCCTTTCCGTCTATGGTTTTTCCAACTTAGGCGTGAGTATAACACATTCTCTGGCTACCCTCCATAAAACTAACTTTGCAAGTCTAGTTACACAAGTTAAAGCAGACTTACAACGCTGGGATAGTCTGCCTCTCCCCTTAGCTGGCAGAATCCAATCTGTTCAAATGAAAATTTTACCTAGGTTTCTATACGTTTTTCAATGTCTTCCGATCTTTCTGCCGAAATCATTGTTTACCAAGTTGGATAGGCTCATCAGTCATTTTATCTGGGAAGGCAAATCACCTAGGATACGTAGAGCAATATTTAAAAGAAGGAGACAAGATGGAGGATTGGCACTTCCAAATTTACTTTTTTACTATTGGGAAGCCAATATTCAAAAGATTATGGTCTGGTGTAATGCTCCAAGTACCAACTGGTGCTCATTAGAAGCACACTCCTGAAAACCATCCTCCCTTTCTGCCCTTACTTGTGCTCCTTGTGTCCTTCAAAGTATACTAGAAACCCCATTGTGCTCTCTACTTTGAAGATCTGGTGACAATTTCATCAACATTTGAGACTTTCTGCCCCTTCTCTTCTAAGCCCTATCTGAAACAACCACCTATTTCTACCCTCCAAACTCGACCAGGCTTTTGTTTTGTGGCAAGAGAGAGGTTTGGTATGTTTCAAAGATTTATTTTTAGATGGGAAGTTTGCCAGTTTTAATGATCTCGTTATTTTCAAGCCATTGAGATGGCAGCCTTAAATTTCCTTTTTTGAACAGTTGCCTTCTATTGATCAGGAGTAAGAATTCTGGCCAACAGGGGATATGAGAGGGTGTGGGAGGGAAGGGACAGTATGTTGTGATATTTTAATTTTATTTTTGTGTATATGTATGTACGTACAGTTGGTCAGAAGTTTACATACACCTAGGTTGGAGTCATTGAAACTCGTTTTCAACCACTCCACACATTTCTTGTTAACAAACTATAGTTTTGGCAAGTCGGTTAAGACATCTACTTTGTGCATGACATAAGTAATTTTTCCAACAATTGTTTACAGACAGATTTTTTCACTTATAATTCACTTAATCACAATTCCAGTGAGTCAGAAGTTTACATACACTAAGTTGACTGTGCCTTTAAACAGCTTGGAAAAATCCAGAAAATTATGTCATTGCTTTAGAAGCTTCTGATAGGCTAATTGACATCATGTGAGTCAATTGGAGGTGTACCTGTGGATGTATTTCGAGGCCTACCTTCAAACTCAGTACCTCTTTGCTGACATCATGGGAAATTCAAAAGAAATCAGCCAAGACCTCGTAAAAAAATGTGTAGACCTCCACAAGTTTGGTTCATCCTTGGGAGCAATTTGCAAACGCCTGAAGGTACCACGTTCATCATTACAAACAATAGTACGTAAGTATAAACACCATGGGACCACGCAGCCGTCATACCGCTCAGGAAGGAGCTGTCTCCTAGAGATGAACGTACTTTGGTGCGAAAAGTGCAAATAATCCCAGAACAACAGCAAAGGACCTTGTGAAGATGCTGGAGGAAACAGGTACAAAAGTATCTATATCCACAGTAAAACGAGTCCTATATCGACATAACCTGAAAGGCCAGTCAGCAAGGAAGAAGCCACTGCTCCAAAACCACCATAAAAAAGCCAGACTACGGTTTACAACTGCACATGGGGACAAAGATCGTACTTTTTGGAGAAATGTCCTCTGGTCTGATGAAACAAAAATAGAACTGTTTGGCCATAATGACCATCGTTATGTTTGGAGGAAAAAGGGGGAGGCTTGCAAGCTGCAGAACACCATCCCAACCGTGAAGCACGGGGGTGGCAGCATCATGTTGTTGCGGTGCTTTGCTGCAGGAGGGACTGGTGCACTTCACAAAATAGATGGCATCATGAGGGAGTAAAATTATGTGGATATATTGAAGCAACATCTCAAGACATCAGTCAGGAAGTTAAAGCTTGGTCGCAAATGGTTCTTCCAAATGGACAATGACCCCCAAGCATACTTCCAAAGTTGTGGCAAAATGGCTTAAGGACAACAAAGTGAAGGTATTGGAGTGGCCATCACAAAGCCCTGACCTCAATCCTATAGAAAATTTGTGGGCAGAACTGAAAAAGCGTGTGAGAGCAAGGAGGCCTACAAACCTGATTCAGTTACACCAGCTCTGTCAGGAGGAATGGGCCAAAATTCACCAAACTTATTGTGGGAAGCTTGTGGAAGGCTACACAAAACGTTTGACACAAGTTAAACAATTTAAAGGCAATGCTACCAAATACTAATTGAGTGTTTGTAAACTTCTGACCCACCGGGAATGTGATGAAAGAAATAAAAGCTGAAATAAATCATTCTCTCTACTATTATTCTGACATTTCACATTCTTAAAATAAAGTGGTGATCTTTACTGACCTAAGACAGGGAATATTTACTCCGATTAAATGTCAGGAATTGTGAAAAACTGAGTTGAAATGTATTTGGCTAAGGTGTATGTAAACTTCCGACTTCAACTGTATGTGTATATGTACATATGTGCATATAAATTTATATATTTATTATTATTTACATGTATTTAATTTTGTAATTTATACGCTGCTTTTGTTGTTAAGGAAGGGAGGTGTTTCAATAAGTATAGGGGGATAAAAGGATGTACCTGTTACATTCGTAATTTGTATATCTTTATAAGTCCAACAAAAATAATAAAAAAATAATAATAATCCAGCTTCCTATACAGCAGCGATGGATGCCCTTGGGCAGCAGTGGGGCCACCCACACAACCTGGCACTTGAGCAGATCGCCCACACGATGGATGCCGCTGACCATCCTTGCCCGCTCGATGGTGAGTGTCCTGATCTCACAGACCTAGCGAATTGGCTCCAGATCGAGGCAGAGTGTCAGGGCAGGGCACAAGCGACCAGAGAGAGGTGTGAGCGTATGCCCACAGAAGATATGGGGCACTAACGTTCTCACGGAATCGACCAGAGTCCACCCTGGGGAAAGCCAGCCTCGCCACTTCGATATAAGTTTAAGGACTAGCTCCAGCCCTACTCAACTTACTCCAATGACCTAGACGAGGAGGAGCGCTGCACCAGATGTGACCGATAGCACTCAGCAGAGAAGTGCATCCTCAAGAAACTCTGCAACATCTGTGAGGGACGCCACCTATACGTCCTTCACAAGATCTAAGTCAAGGAGACCATGACCAGTCACCATGTCACAGCCCCCAAGAACACAGCACGAATGGGACGGCTAAGCTGCAATGGCCAACTGCTCCTCGAGGTGGCCAACTGGTCCCACCCATCTCATCACAGCCAAAATCGCAGGAGGCAGTGCTCCGTAACCCTAGGAGCACTGGAATGCAGCTGGCTAAAGGCCTTGCACAAACCTCCTCCTGCAGACCAGGAGCACTCAAGCCAAAGCAAGACGGCCACATGATCAAGACCAAGCCTGAGGACTACAAGGTACCTCGTCTAAGGAACATCGATCGGATCGTAGCCACACCACTGGTCTGATTTAATAGGGGTCAGCCAGCTCATACCATAAAATGATTTAAAATATGTACTTTTATTTATTTGTACCTTTATTTAACTAGGCAAGTCAGTTAAGAACAAATTCTTATTTACAATGACGGCCTACATACAAACAGATACAGTATATTAGGTTACAGTCTTGCTATCTTTAGCTCAGAGCATGTGATCTACTGTAGGACTGGTGCAGCATGGCCATACACAGACACGTATAAGGCTTCTTTTATGGCTGCATCTGGAGGAACGGTTAAGCCTTGTGGTAAATCAGTGTGATTTTAAATGACAGTCCTGATTATAGGATTTATTAATACAACTCATTTCTTTACTTTTCATTCGAGAAATGCTGTGTAGTGATGATAGGGAGGTAATTGACACACTGTGTGTAGGCCAGCGAAACAAAATCTACATTTTAATCAATTTTAAATCAGGGCTGCAACACAACGAAATGTCAAGCGGTGTCAATACTTTTTGAAGGCACTGTATGTCTTGAAAGAGTGACATCACATTGGGAACACTGCCTTCAAAAGCAATCAATGCAATGCAATTCTCCAAAAGTATTGGGACAGTGACTGAATGGTCCTTTGAGTCCAAGTTCTTTTAATTTGGAGGGGCAGCTGTTAAAACCCCTCTCCCCCTCAGCTAGAGTTGATTACATGTATGGCCAGTCTGCTGCATGAGGAAGGGCACTCTCTGCCTTGGAGGTGTGAAGTGTCTGTTTACAGGTCACGCCTCTGACCTCTCAAGGGACCTTCCACCCACTAATCAGCCCCCTTGACCTTGCCCACCTTGGCCTTGAGCCAATAGGAACTTTAGGCCGGGACTGATGTAATAGTCAGCCCATATCATACAATTATTTTAAATATGTACATAGAAACAGATACTGTATATTTAGTTACAGTCTTGCTATCTTTAGCTAAGAGCATGTGATCTGGTGCAACATGGCCATACACAGACACTTAGATGGCGTCTTTTATGGACGCATCTGGAGGACGGTTAAGCCTTGTGGTAAATCAATGTGATTTCAAACGACAGTCCTGATGATAAGATTTATTAATCCTACATGGGGAGGCAGACATCTCTCCTGGTCTGTTGCCCTAACAACAACAAAATGTGCCACTGTCCCAATACTTTTGGAGCTCACTGTAAGTTGCCATGAAGAGAGCCTTGACAGAAACAAGACAGATAAGGAGGTAAAGTATAAACCTACAATGGGGAGTCCCTTGACTTATTCCACATTTTGTTGCGTTACAGCCTGAATTCAAAATTGATTAAATATCTTTTTCTCAACCATCGACACACAGTACCCCATAATGAAAAAGTGAAAACAGATTTTTTGAAATTTTTGAAAATAAATATCTAATTTACATAAGTATTCACACCCATGAGTCAATACTTTGTAGAAGCACCTTTGGCAGTGATTACAAGAGTGTGTCTTTCTGGGTAAGTCTATTTAAGTGCTTTCCACAACTGGATTGTGCAACATTTCCCCTTTATTCCTTTTCAAAATTCATCAAGCTCTGTCAAATTGGTTGTTGATCATTGCTAGACAACCATTTCCAGGTCTTGCCATAGTTTTTCAAGTATATTTATGTCAAAATTCTAGCTCAGCCACTCAGGAACATTCACTGGTTAGTAACTCCAGTGTAGCTTTGCCCTTGTGTTTTAGGTTATTGTCCTTCTGAAAGGTGAATTCATCTCCCAGTGTCTGGTGCAAAGCAGACCGAACCAGGGTTCCCTCTAGGATTTTGCCTCTGCTTAACTCCATGCTCTTTATTTTTTATGCTGAAAAACTCCCCAATCCTTAACGATTACAAGCACACCCATAACACGATGCAGCCACCACTATGCTTGAAAATATGGAGAGTGGTACTCAGTAATGTGTTCTATTGGATTTGCCCCAAACAAAAGACTTTGTATTCAGAACAAAATGTTCATTGCTTTGCCACATTTTTTGCAGTATTACTTTAGTGTCTTGTTTCAAACAGGATGTATGTTTTGGAATATTTGTTAGTCTGTACAGGATTCCTTCTTTTCACTCTGTCAATTAGGTTAGTATTGTGGAATAACTACAATGTTGTTGATCCGTCTTAATTTTTCTCCTATCACAGCCGTTAAACTCTGTAATTGAGCAGTTTCCTTCCTTTCCAGCAACTGAATTAGGAACGATGACTGCATCTTTGTAATGACTGTGTGCGTTGATACATCATCCAAAGTGTAATTAATAACTGCACCATCCTCAAAGAGATATTCAATGTCTGCTTCTTTTTTTTTACCCATCTACCAATAGGTGCCCTTATTTGCGAGGCATTGGAAAACCTCCCTGGTCTTTGTGGTTGAATCTGTGTTTGAAATTCACTGCTCGACTGAGGGACCTTACAGATAATTGTATTTGTAGGGCACAGAGACTAGGTAGACATTCAAAATCATGTTAAACACGTATTGCACACAGAGTGAGTCCAAGCAACTTATTATGCAAAGTTTTCCTCCTGAACTTATTTAGGTTTGCCATTTCCCAAGACATTTGAGCATTTCCTTTTTGAATAATTATGACATTATGGGATATTGTGTGTAGGCCAGCGAAAAAAAATCAAAATTGTAATCAATTTTAAATCCAGGCTGTAACACAACAAAAAGTCAAGCGGTGTCAATACTTTTTGAAGGCACTGTATGTCTTGAAAGAGTGACATCATATTGGGAGAATGCCTTCAAAAGCAATCAATTCAATTCAATGCAATATGGCCCGAAAATGTAATAGTGGCAAGAGGTGGAATAACGATGTTTTGTGAGTGCCAACCTTTTCCTTTTCTGGTTTCAGGAAGTGCATTGCACAAGCCATGTTGAGGAAAACAAAATAAAGATGTACAGGAAACATGAGAGAGGATGATGAAGAGTTCATTTTGCCGCCATAATGTTTTGCAAAGATGAAAGGAAATATGGCCAACAAACTGTCATCTCTACATTTAATTTGATATTTTAGCAGTAGCGATTATCCAGAGGGTTAAGTGCCTTGCAGAAGGGAATGTCAACAGATTTATCACATAGTTGGCTCAGGGATTCAACCCAGCAACCTTTCGGGTTACTGGCCCTATGCTCTTAAACACTAGGCTACCTGCCATCCTTTGCTCTCTCCCTATCTCTCTCCACTTACGTTGAAAGCAGACCTGTCAAGTTTTTGAGAGAGGAGTCGGGAAAGGGTGGGATGGGAAACTAGTTCAAATAGGAAGGGTTGGACTATATTTTTTGAAAAAGTACAGATGAAAGATCTTAATTTGAGCTAGTTTGCTACAGCAGGAAAATAATCCTGCAGCAACAGGAAAAATTAATTATTATATTGATTGTAATTAATGGACAGTTTTGTAGGGGTTGACACATTTTCATAATGGACATTTCTGACATTTCTAAGTGGAAATGACTAACTTCAGAAGCCTTTTTAAACCTCAAATACATGACAAGATCCTACATCTGTAGAGACAGAAGGAGGATTAGATCATGATTTATAGCAAATTATATTGCAAGTTGGAAACGATAAAACCTTATATGCCGGCGTGATATCATATTAATGTGGATGGAGTAATGTAGATGAGGAAAAAGGTTAGAGGTGAAGTCGGGATATTTTTAACTGGGAGAAGGGGGAAGAGAGAGATCAGTGATAAAAAGAAAGAAATAGTCTTGTGGTTACCTAATAATGGAACGACACAGAAATGCAAGAACCCCCAAGGCATTGATAAGTAGTTTGAAGGACAAACGGGTAAAATATACACAGAGTAGATCATTCTGTATCCTGAGTAGCTAAAATGACAGGCAGAAAAGCTGCCCCAATGTATGTCAATTGTTTATGAATGATTATAAACTACGTAAATACTTGGTACAAATTGGTATTTCCTGTTTTTTTTTAAACTCTTTACGGCAGAAGTTTGTTACTAACCTGTAATGTATTTTCACATTTTCAGAGTATTCTCATACTGAAATAAACTGTTTGTATCTGTCCTTCAAAATGATATTATATTTAGAGTTTTTTTTTCTGGTGAGCCTAATGTACAGGAACCCGTCAATCAGGGAGTGTGGTGGTTATTTGAGCTGAGCCGTCAAAGGTTAGCGGTTGAGTGAGGACGGGGCCAAGAAAGGTCTAAGATGGTGGCGGGGGTTCAGACATGGCAAGGGGATATCATATCTATCTTAAGGCCCAACCACCGGTAAATTCAGGGTGAAAAAGGATGGCTCTGGGAGAACGAGAGTAGATGGAAGGAGGTGAAAGTTTATGGGGGTTACAGTGGTCACTGTTTCATAGGTGACAGACGGTAGGTAGGACAGGGGTCTGGAAATCTTGGAAATGTGGCAATAGGCCTCCACAAAGATAAGGAGCTGTGGGAGCTTCTATACTTAGTAGTGCTTAGTGTGTGTCACATTTCAAGACTTCATAGACTGTCATTGAAGACTAACACAGTGTAAAACAGACAGCGATACGTGTCAAAGAAATACAGAGATTTTCTGTCAGAGGAAAAAGGTGGTAGAGCAGCGACGGCAGAAAGACAAGGCCAATCGTCCTGTCTTGATATCAACGTGGTGTCTTTAAAACTCATCTCCCTCTCACACTCTGGTTTTCTAGTCCCTCTCTCAGGTTACCGCCAGCGTTGTGATTTACGGTAACACTTAGTCAAAGTGGATGTTAAAAAGGAGGACGGATCGCTCCTCAGAGGAGAGGAAGCCAACCATATATTGAAATCCGCCATAGACACACATCACTAAATATAGTGCAGTGAAGTTTTATGACAAGTTTGAAGTCATGACATACCCAAACGTTATTGGGTTACTAAGTGTCAGTCTAACTTCGATAGGTAGGAAAAGTTGGGATTCAAACGCCATGATGCTACCAAGCTTATTTTCGATATGTTGTCATCAGCTAAATGACATTATCATAAACAACAGTATATTTCTCAACTTTCCGACAGTCCTGCCAAGTAACCAGGAAATGAAATCTTCCAAGACAGGTATTATTCCCAATGCGTGCCTTCCCTAGCATGCATTTGTGTATAAATCAAAGGTCTGGAGCGAAACCAGCTAGTAAATGTGGAACAAAAACAAATGATAGTAAACCTTGAAAGAAAAGTTTTTTTTTGTTTTTCAGGACAGGTGCAGAAAATGTGTGAATATCGGTGAGGTATATGCTTTTGTATGAGCTGTAATATTTGGAAATAACTGAGGAGCGATTAAAATAAACGTACTTCTGGACACGTAACTAGTAGCCTGAATTGACATAAGTTTTATGCCCACATATCAGATAGTAAATTATAGAGTAGATAGTGTTCCAATCCATTGGTTGTGATGTCAGCTCAATTTGTTACATTTCTAAGTCTCATACAAATACAATTTCCGGGTTTGTCATGGTATCAATATATTAGAGCTTATAGTCAACATTTTGTATGTTTTTTTTATCTTTTGAGGGAACATATATCTGTAGGAAATCACAGAATGCACCTTACACAGAACTGTACTATTCATAATTATTTAAATTATTTTTACAAAACTTCCCCCTGATACTGTACAATTTATTTGATCAAACTTAACGACTGCTGAGTTTTCCATAGCAAAGCCATCACGTACGATCCTTTATGTCACATGTGCAAGAGCCTGCACTTTTAAACTTGCACACATCATCAGTTTCCTTAGGGCACATGTAAGCTATACATCGCTTATGACTGCATCACCTGATTAGCTCATCTGATTCTGAACACATGCATTTGGTCACCCTATAGTGTCATACACCAGTAGTAATTGTCTGGATCAAGTTCATGTTGTGCTGCAGTGACGAAACTGAGAGGGCAACGAGATTAGACCCCCTGTATGTGTAGTCATTTTTCTCTGCAAACTAGTCCATCAAACCACTTCTCTTGCACCTGGCATCTGTTCCTCTCTCCATCTTCTGACATGACATACCGTATGTACTAAGCTCCATTATTTTGTCCTCTCCAACCTAAGATATGCAGTACATTTTCACATCAGGTTGTTGCTAGCTGGAACCAAATTCCATGCAGTCTGGTTTACGAAATGTACTGTAGCTTACTAACAGTATTATAAATGACATCGGTGTACACTGTTTGGAAATTGCTCTGGCGTTGAATGTATCTTCATTCATATTCCGTGCAGTACGTATTCATATTAGCTATGCATTTGCTCAAAACAATCACTTTAGAAACGGCTTAGTAAATTGACAACTCAATTTACTAAAGTCGTGAGAAGACAACAATTATGACTTTCAAATAAACCATTTCTGCGAGGAATTTCGAGATACATCCCACTCCTTTCTCCATATTTAGACAGAGTTCTCTATGAAGTAGTCTTTACTAACAATAAAATAAGTCTATGGACATTGACGTAAATATATATCAGAATGCATGTTCAACACTGCAACAATATGTCTACAGTTACGCCACTTTTGCAAAACAAATGAACAATTAACTAAATATCTAACAACTATGTAAAAATCCTTTCACATTTTACAATTTAGCGCTTTACACCCTCACATCTTAGATATGCATCCTCTAACAGAAATACTTTCCACATACTGATTCAAATTAATGATCCTTCAGGTGCATACCTGCATCAGCGGCTTCAGGCATGACTATCCCAGTGGCTATCCCAGTGCCTTCTCGTCTCGGCTGGAAGTCTGACGGCTTGCTGTGCTTATTCCTTTTATTTCTCTCTCTCTCTCTCTCTCTCTCTCTTTTTTTATTTATTCAAAGCTCTCCTGGCACTTAAGTCACCCACCCACCAGGGAGGAAGGTAGGGAGAAGGGGAGAGAGAGAGAAAGGGAGAGGCTGTCACTTGAAACCAATGAGGATTCCAAGGAGACGAAGTGAGAGGCAAGAGTGATAAGGTGGGGGAGACAAGAGAGGGTGAGAAGGTGGAGAGAGTGGTGAAAGGGGTTTATTTGACCAGGAGATCGGTCGACGTATTAAACTTGTGGAATACTTGTCATGTTAGAGGGAAACTATGCTGTGAGCGTAGCAACATCTGCTGCTTTTCTATCACTTTGTCTTGCACCTCGTGTATGTCACCGCTGCCCCAATCATCACCTCTCACACTACCATTAAGGGCTCAGACACACCAATAGCGTTTGCTGGCCGAGAGTACTTAGCACCTCTGAACGTAATCTGCTAACCGAATGTGCACCAATTTAACATGTAAAATCAAATGAAAATGGCAGTCTGAGGTCTACTGTGGGTGGTCCCTAAAACACAGCGTGCTGAACGATCGTCAGATTAACGTTAGATCCACATTCGGTGCTATGTGTGCAAAGGGCCTGACCCATAGGCCAAAAAAAGCACCTCTGGGTTATGCTCTTTGTTTTCTTTCCTTCTTCCATTTCTAGTTAGATTTATTTGTCATTATATTATATCACATTATATAAAGTGTAGTGGGGAGGCAGGTAGCCTAGTGGTTAGCGCGTTGGACTAGTAACCAAAAGGTTGCAAGATCGAATCCCTGAGCTGACAAGGTAAAAATCTGTCGTTCTGCCCCTGAACAAGGCAGTTAACCCGCTGTTCCTAGGCCGTCATTGAAAATAAGAATTTGTACTTAACTGACTTGCCTAGTTAAATAAAGGTTAAAAAAATTAAGTGTAGTATTTTAATGTACCATATTTATGTCAATGTAATAGGATACTTTTTCTTGACCTACATTTACATATCAGAGTTGGGGTTAAAGGTTTAAAACAATTGGGGGTAAAAGGAAAAAGTGATGAAATAAATAGCTTCTACTTTTCAGTTTATTAAGAAGTCATTGGCAATATACTGTATGCCTTTTTTCAATTACTACATTTGGAATTTCAGTTTACTTCCTGAATTGACGGCCTTCAATTCGAACTGACCCCAACCATGACACATACATGTACGTACTATATTCATTCATTTAGTTCCTATGTTTCATATCAGAGCTATTAATAGCCAGTGAATAAGTATACCCTAACAAGTGGCCGGATGACCCCCTCACCGTTCCTCCCCCTGATTAAAAATAAACATTTTGTTTGTAAGACCATAAAGATTTAACAATATAGAATTCTTAATGACTTTCTCTTTTTCCCCACTTTTTGGTGGCCCATCGACATGGAAAATTTAGCCAATCCAGTATTTCCTACTCATAATTGAATCCCCCTCCCCAGGCCTTTCTAAATGTACCAATAAGGCTCTCAGAAGCTATATACGCTATAATGGTCAACAGAGCCTGACCATACTGGATAGTGTGCCGTTCTAGAGTTACACTATCTGACACTTTCCCCTGTCTCCTATTCACTGACATCTAGTGGTTTAAAAGCGGGTCTGAAGGAATGTCTTCATTACTGCTCGTCACCGCCTCTTCAGCTGTGACTCCTCAGCTAGCAGAATGCGACTGGCTTGACAGCTAGTGTCACCGTGGAGACAAGCCCCCTGCTGCTCAGCTCTCGTGTAAATCTGTGAAAGTGACGAGCACGCCGGCCCGGTGTGCCCACCGAGAGATATAGTTGCAGACAGGGCTGAAATGCACTGAGAGGAAGGGATAGAGAGAATGAGAGAGAGAGAAGAAAAGTGAGATAGAGGGAGGAACTTGATACCCTTTGTTCAACAGGCAGAGAGGTGGTGGGGTCACAATCAACTAACACCCCAAAGGTCCACACACTAACACAAACTTTCATTGCACACTTATAGCCAGACCCACATTTAATACACATGCGTTAACACGTTGCCTAAATGCATTGGTTTTAATCTGAGATTTGCACTAAAATGTGAGATATGTGCACAGAGTTTACATTTGGATTTGGCCCTTAAAGGGGATTGCCAAATCCATTTCAGGACTTTTAAAAGAATGGCACTTAGGCATTGATTCTTGAAGAATATAACTTATGCATGAGCTTAGGACAACTGTCGTAACCCATCAGAACCCCAAATATAAGCTTGTTTTGTTTACTTCATTGATAGCAAACAATGTTCTTGTAAACAAATTCTGTATAGCCTCAAAACAACATATAATGTTTATCTCTGGATGGTCGGCCTTCGCATCCATAGCTCTGTTAATCAATTCGAGAGTGTTTACCAAAACATGTGGCAGGGTTTCTGCTTCATTTTTCTTTGAATACTAGCTCTAAAATCTGGACAAACTGACTAGATTGGTATGTGTCTGAAGGGATGTACAGGACAAGATTTTCCTAAAGTGTTCGAGGATTTTATGTAACTAATGTATAGTATTTTTAAATAGTTTTCCCACATTCGTCATTTTAAAAATGGGAGAGGACAGAATTAGAACCAACATCTTGTCAGAATTTGAACTTTACATCATGAAACCAATATAGCCAAATAGACGGAAGACCACCTATGTTTAAATGTAATTTAAGAATAGATGTTGCTATGCAGTGAGAGAGGTAAAAGAGATTGAGTGGAGTGGCTGACACCATCACCATTTGACTGATCTAACATTTAATAGCCTGTAAACACAGCCATTAAGTTTACAGTGTGAATTAAATGTAAAATCTTGTTATACTTCATTTAACTGTCCCTATTAATCCGGTATTTTTTTTTTTTTACTGGGTGACATAATTACCTAATAAATACTCGTGACCTGTATTTTGGATTCTTTGGAATTTCAAACATACTCTACAAAGAAAATTATATTTTCAAAATTATATTTTCAAAATGAATACATAAAAAAAAACAAGATGTCTTACACGTTGTAATGTAGCCATTACGGCTGTGAATAATTTTTAGCAAGATTCTACCAACTTTTACGGCAACATAACCCCCCTCGTGTTGGCCCATGTTGACTCCATTGATTCGCGCAGTTGTGTCAAGTTCACCTGGTCAGTCTATAAAGTGTTCAATAGGATTTATTGGACTCCTCTGAGGATGAACGGAATAGGTTTGATAGAATCCAACCTACGTTGGAGATGTCAGTCAGTTGCAGGTGATAGGATCCATATGTTCTGCAACTGTCCCAGCTTGCATACCTTCTGGCAGACGGAAATGGAAACTATTGGGGATAGTCCGGGTACCACAATACTTGGAAATCCTGAATATCAGGATATTGATAGACTGAGAAGCTCGTGTTTAAACTGGCTAAAGGTTGCTCTAACCACAGCCAAAAGAGTCATATTGAGACACCGGAGGGAGAAGAACCCTCCCTCGTATAAGGAATGGTACATAGCCTTAGCAGAAACGGCTTCATATGAAAGATTGATTTATAAAATTCATGGCAAACTCAATAACTTTTCTGACATCTGGGGACATTTTCTCTCCGAGATAGAAAGAGAAAACGATGTAATGGCCTGATAGACTACAGACATACTGTACATAGATAGATGACTGGTAGGGGTAGGGTCTTTTAATTAAAAAATAAATAAAATAATTTTGTTGTAATAGCTGTTATGGAGATGGGGAGGGGGTTGTGGGTGAACAATTTAAAGTTTGTTTCCTTTTCTATCTTCTTTATTGTATTTATAGTCATGTCTGTCAAGTTATTGCTTAGTGTTAAATGGAATTCAATTGCATTGTTATATTGTGAAGGGAAACAATAAAAAGTGTAATTACAACAACAAAAAAGAAAGAGCAGGTGTTCATAATGTTTTGTAAACTCAGTGTATATCCTTTTTGTCAAAATTGCTCAAGTTCAGTAAATTTGGTTGGGAATCATTGACGGACAGCGATATTCAAACCTTGTCTCAGATTTTCAAGCAGATATAAAATCAGGACTGAACCTGGACCATTTAGGAACACTCAACACCTCTTGGAAAGCCATTCTGGTGTGTCTTTGTCATTTGTGTAGTTGTCCACTGAAAAAGAAAACTCTATCCCAGGGTTAGGTTTCATGAAGGCAATGTTGTTGATACGCTTTGTTTGGTAGAAATCCCCCCATTTTTTTATTTGGGGGGGATTTAGGCAGCAAACTGTGAAGACTGTGCAAGGGGTGTGTAGACTTTCACTAGTGACCATAAGTATCAGGTATCTATTGTTACCACACAATGTTATGGTAAATGTAAGGTAAGTACTGTGTGAGAAACATTTTTTTTTTGAAAAGACACTAAAAGTATTGTTGTGTTGCATTTTAAATGCATTGGTATCCAAATCACTGCAATGAAAATGTAGGTACACTCCACATCAGTGACTCTTAAAACCTCTTAAGGATCAACTACTTTCTTCCAATTTTCGCCTAAAATGACAAATCTAACTGCCTGTAGCTTAGGAACTGAAGCAAATATATGCATATGCTTGATACCATTTGAAAGGAAACACTTTGAAGTTTGTGGAAATGTGAAATGAATGTCGGAGAATATAACACATTAGATATGGTAAAAGATAATACAAAGAAAAAAACATATATTTTTTAAAATAGTATTTTTCCGTCATCTTTGAAATGCAAGAGAAAGGTCACTATGTATTATTATTGGTTAATTGATACATTTTCAAGTTCATAACTGTGCACTCTCCTCAAACACTATCATGGTATTATTTCACTGTAATAGCTACTGTAAATTGCACAGTGCAGTTAGATTAACAAGAATTTAAGCTTTCTGCCCATTCAGATACGTCTATGTCCTGGGAAATGTTGTTGTTACTTACAAACTCATGCTAATCACATTAGCCTACGTTAGCTCAACCGTCCTGCGGGGGGGGGGGGAGGACCAATCCTGTAGAGGTTAACCAAACCTAATACATTATGGTCTTATTCTTCGTAGTTTCCAGTCTAACTAGTCAGAAAACAGGAGCAAGAACAGACAGGAGCAGGGGAACAAACGGCAGTAGGTTTCACAAAACAAAATGAACTGGCCCTATTTTGCCCTATTTTGTGAAATATCAAGTCCATATTACTTTAAGACATAAAGGTCAGTCAAAACGGAACATTTCAAGAACTTTTAAAGTTTCTTCAAGTGCAGTCGCAAAAACCATCCAGCGCTATGATGAAACTGGCTCTCATGAGGACCGCCACAGGAAAGGAAGACACAGAGTTATCTCTGCTGCAGAGGATACGTTCATTAGAGCTACCAGCCTCAGGAATTGCAGCCCAAATAAATGCTTCAGAGTTCAAGTAACAGACACATCTGAACATCAACTGTTCAGAGGAGACTGCGTGAATCAGGCCTTCATTGTGGAATTGCTGCAAAGAAACCACTACTAAAGGACACCAATAAGAAGAGACTTGCTAGTGCCAAAAACCACGAGCAATGGACATTAGACTGGTGGAAATATGTCCTTTGGTCTGATGAGTCTAAATTTGAGATTTTTGGTACCAACCACAGTGTCTTTGTGAGACGCAGAGTAGCCATCCCATCTGGTTTGCGCTTAGTCAGACTATCATTTGTTTTTCAACAGGACAACGACCCAAAACACACCTCCAGGCTGTGTAAGGGTTATTTGACCAATAAGGAGAGTAATGGAGTGCTGCATCAGATGACCTGACCTCCACAATCACCCGACCTCAACCCAATTGAGATGGTTTGGGATGAGGTGGACCGCAGAGTGAAGGAAAAGCAGCCAACAAGTGCTCAGCATTTGTTGGAACTCCTTCAAGACTGTTGGAAAAGCATTACTCATGAAGATGGTTGAGAGAGTGCCAAGAGTGTTCAAAGCTGTCATCAAGGCAAAGGGTGGCTACTTTGAAGAATCTCAAATCAAAACACTTTCTTGGTTACTACATGATTCCATACGTGTTATTTCATAGTTTTGATGTCTTCACTGTTATTCTACAATGTAGAAAATTGTAAAAAAAAACACAAAAAAACACTTGAATGAGTAGGTGTGTCCAAACTTTTGACAAGTGACATTAATAAGGGATCCTAGTGTAACGGCTGTTGGAAGGAGAGCACCAAGGTGCAGCGTGGTACGTGTCCATATTTATTTAATGAACACTGAAATAACAAAAATAACAAAGAGAATGACCGAAACAGTTCTGAAAGGTGCAAACACAAAACAGGAAACAACTACCCACAAAACACAGGTGGGATGAGGCTACCTAAGTATGGTTCTCAATCAGAGACAACGATAGACAGCTGCCTCTGATTGAGAACCACACTCGGCCAAACACATAGAAATAGAAAACATAGAACAAAAACATAGAAGGCCCACCCCAACTCACGCCCTGACCAAACCAAAATAGAGACATAACAAAGGAACTAAGGTCAGGGCGTGACACCTAGCTTTCACCTGGATTCACCTGGTCAGTCTATGTCATGGAAAGAGCAGATGTTCTTAATGTTTCGTACACTCAGTGTATATGAACCATACAGGTTTATTGAAGAACACATTTTGAATTAACGTCCATAGTGTATGTTTCATGAAAACACATTTAAAGACTGATGCCTATTTAGAAATGTTGAGGACAGCATTTTCAGAACGCTTTATTTTCTAACGTTTTCAGTTGAGTCCTGTTCCAGACACAATGTTCTGTCCCACTGTATCATATTGCTCCAAACATCTTTTCCATCTTCAAACATCCACAAAGTTGATTATGTTGATGGCGTTGTTGATTAAGCTGCTGTCAGACACATCACGTTCCCGAAACATACTAATATTCTGTTCCAGTTCTATAGTATCTCTTTTTGTTATGCAGATGAATGAGGACCCAAAAGCGACGTAATAGTAACAGAGTCTTTATTCCAGTATAAAACAAATAATGATACTCCTGGATATAAATCAATGGAAATCCAAAACAGGAAACTGAAATCCTCTCGTCAATAGAGAGGAACGACTGGAGACGCGACCACAGACTGCAGGTCGCTTCAGGAAGGCACAGGCCGTAGCTGACATAGACACCTGCTCACACGCAGCATCTGAAGAAGGCAAAAGAACACGACAGGGCGGAACAAGACACAGGAACTGCAAACATCAAACAAGAATCCGACAAGGACAGGAGCGGAAAACAGAGGGAGAAATAGGGACTCTAATCAGAGGGCAAAATAGGGGACAGGTGTGAAAGAGTAAATGAGGTCGTAGGGAGAATGAGAAACAGCTGGGAGCATGAACGGAACGATAGAGAGAGAGAAAGAGAAAGAACCTAATAAGACCAGCAGAGGGAAGCACAGGGACAAGACATGATCAAAGACAAAACATGACAGTACCCCCCCACTCACCGAGCGCCTCCTGGCGCACTCGAGGAGGAACCCTGGCGGCAACGAAGGAAATCATCGATCAACGAACGGTCCAGCACGTCCCGAGATGGAACCCAACTCCTCTCCTCAGGACCGTAACCCTCCCAATCCACTAAGTACTGGTGACCACGTCCCCGAGAACGCATGTCCATGATCTTCCGTACCTTGTAAATAGGAGCGCCCTCGACAAGGACGGGGGGGGGGGAGGGAAGACGAACGGGGGCGCGAAGAAAAGGCTTGACACAGGAGACATGGAAGACAGGGTGGACGCGACGAAGATGTTGCGGAAGAAGCAGTCGCACAGCGACAGGATTGACGACCTGAGAGACACGGAACGGACCAATGAACCGCGGAGTCAACTTGCGAGAAGCTGTCGTAAGGGGAAGGTTACGAGTGGAAAGCCACACTCTCTGACCGCGACAATACCTAGGACTCTTAATCCTACGCTTATTGGCGGCTCTCACAGTCTGCGCCCTGTAACGGCAAAGTGCAGACCTGACCCTCCTCCAGGTGCGCTCACAACGTTGGACAAAAGCCTGAGCGGAGGGAACGCTGGACTCGGCGAGCTGGGACGAAAACAGAGGAGGCTGGTAGCCAAGACTACTCTGAAACGGGGACAGCCCGGTAGCAGACGAAGGAAGCGAGTTGTGAGCGTACTCAGCCCAGGGGAGCTGTTCTGCCCAAGACGCAGGGTTTCGAAACGAAAGGCTGCGTAAAATGCGACCAATCGACTGATTGGCCCTTTCTGCTTGACCGTTAGACTGGGGATGAAACCCGGAAGAGAGACTGACGGAAGCACCAATCAAACGACAGAACTCCCTCCAAAACTGTGACGTGAATTGCGGACCTCTGTCTGAAACGGCGTCTAACGGGAGGCCATGAATTCTGAACACATTCTCAATGATGATTTGTGCCGTCTCCTTAGCGGAAGGAAGCTTAGCGAGGGGAATGAAATGTGCCGCCTTAGAGAACCTATCGATAACCGTAAGAATCACAGTCTTCCCCGCAGACGAAGGCAGACCGGTAATAAAGTCTAAGGCGATGTGAGACCATGGTCGAGAAGGAATGGGAAGCGGTCTGAGACGACCGGCAGGAGGAGAGTTACCTGACTTAGTCTGCGCGCAGTCCGAACAAGCAGCCACGAAACGACGCGTGTCCCGCTCCTGAGTAGGCCACCAAAACCGCTGGCGAATAGAAGCAAGCGTACCCCGAACGCCGGGGTGGCCAGCTAACTTGGCAGAGTGAGCCCACTGAAGAACAGCCAGACGAGTAGAGACAGGAACGAACAGAAGGTTACTAGGACAAGCGCGCGGCGACGCAGTGTGAGTGAGTGCTTGCTTTACCTGTCTCTCAATTCCCCAGACAGTCAACCCGACAACACGCCCTTCAGGGAGAATCCCCTCGGGGTCGGTAGAAGCCACAGAAGAACTAAAGAGACGGGATAAGGCATCAGGCTTGGTGTTCTTATTTCCCGGACGATAGGAAATCACGAACTCGAAACGAGCGAAAAACAACGCCCAACGAGCTTGACGTGCATTAAGTCGTTTGGCCGAACGGATGTACTCAAGGTTCTTATGGTCAGTCCAAACGACAAAAGGGACGGTCGCCCCCTCCAACCACTGTCGCCATTCGCCTATGGCTAAGCGGATGGCGAGCAGTTCGCGGTTACCCACATCATAGTTGCGTTCCGATGGCGACAGGCGATGAGAAAAGTAAGCGCAAGGATGGACCTTATCGTCAGACTGGAAGCGCTGAGACAGAATGGCTCCCACGCCCACCTCTGAAGCGTCAACCTCGACAATGAATTGTTTAGTGACGTCAGGAGTAACAAGGATAGGAGCGGATGTAAAACGCTTCTTGAGGAGATCAAAAGCTCCCTGGGCGGAACCGGACCACTTAAAGCAAGTCTTGACAGAAGTCAGAGCGGTGAGAGGGGCAGCCACTTGACCGAAATTACGAATGAAACGCCGATAGAAATTAGCGAAACCGAGAAAACGCTGCAACTCGACACGTGACTTAGGGACGGGCCAATCGCTGACAGCCTGGACCTTAGCGGGATCCATCTGAATGCCTTCAGCGGAAATAACAGAACCGAGAAAAGTGACAGAGGAGACATGAAAGGCGCACTTCTCAGCCTTCACGTAGAGACAATTCTCTAAAAGGCGCTGGAGTACACGTCGAACGTGCTGAACATGAATCTCGAGTGACGGTGAAAAAATCAGGATATCGTCAAGGTAAACGAAAACAAAAATGTTCAGCATGTCTCTCAGTACATCATTAACTAATGCCTGAAAGACAGCTGGAGCATTAGCGAGACCGAACGGCAGAACCCGGTATTCAAAATGCCCTAACGGAGTGTTAAACGCCGTTTTCCACTCGTCCCCCTCTCTGATGCGTACGAGATGGTAAGCGTTACGAAGGTCCAACTTAGTAAAGCACCTGGCTCCCTGCAAAATCTCGAAGGCTGACGACATAAGGGGAAGCGGATAACGATTCTTAACCGTTATGTCATTCAGCCCTCGATAATCCACGCAGGGGCGCAGAGTACCGTCCTTCTTCTTAACAAAGAAAAATCCCGCTCCGGCGGGAGAGGAAGAAGGCACCACGGTACCGGCGTCGAGAGAAACAGACAGATAATCCTCGAGAGCCTTACGTTCGGGAGCCGACAGAGAGTATAGTCTACCCCGAGGGGGAGTGGTCCCCGGAAGGAGATCAATACAACAATCATACGACCGGTGAGGAGGAAGGGAGCTGGCTCTGGACCGACTGAAGACCGTGCGCAGATCATGATATTCCTCCGGCACTCCTGTCAAATCACCAGGTTCCTCCTGAGTAGAGGGGACAGAAGACACAGGAGGGATAGCAGACATTAAACACTTCACATGACAAGAAACGTTCCAGGATAGAATAGAATTACTAGACCAATTAATAGAAGGATTATGACATACTAGCCAGGGATGACCCAAAACAACAGGTGTAAAAGGTGAACGAAAAATCAAAAAGGAAATGGTCTCACTGTGGTTACCAGATACTGTGAGGGTTAAAGGTAGTGTCTCACATCTGATACTGGGGAGAAGACTACCATCTAAGGCGAACATGGGCGTGGGCTTCCCTAACTGTCTGAGAGGAATGTCATGTTTCCGAGCCCATGCTTCGTCCATAAAACAACCCTCAGCCCCTGAGTCTATCAAGGCACTGCAGGAAGCAGCCGAACCGGTCCAGCGTAGATGGACCGACAAGGTAGTACAGGATCTTGATGGAGAGACCTGAGTAGTAGCGCTCACCAGTAGCCCTCCGCTTACTGATGAGCTCTGGCTTTTACTGGACATGACATGACAAAATGTCCAGCAGAACCGCAATAGAGGCAAAGGCGGTTGGTGATTCTCCGTTCCCTCTCCTTAGTCGAGATGCGAATACCTCCCAGCTGCATGGGCTCAGTCTCTGAGCCGGTGGGAGGAGATGGTTGAGATGCGGAGAGGGGAAGCAACGTTAACGCGAGCTCTCTTCCACGAGCTCGATGACGAAGATCTATCCGTCGTTCTATGCGGATGGCGAGTGCAATCAAAGAGTCCACGCTGGAAGGAACCTCCCGGGAGAGAATCTCATCCTTAACCTCAGCGTGAAGTCCCTCCAGAAAACGAGCGAGCAACGCCGGCTCGTTCCAGTCACTGGAGGCAGCAAGAGTGCGAAACTCTATAGAGTAATCCGTTATGGATCGATCACCTTGACATAGGGAAGCCAGGGCCCTGGAAGCCTCCTTCCCAAAAACTGAACGATCAAAAACCCGTATCATCTCCTCTTTAAAGTTCTGATAATCGTTAGAACACTCAGCCCTTGCCTCCCAGATAGCTGTGCCCCACTCCCGAGCCCGACCAGTAAGGAGTGATATGACGTAAGCGATCCGAGCTCTCTCTCTTGAGTACGTGTTGGGCTGGAGAGAGAACACAATATCACACTGGGTGAGAAAGGAGCGACACTCAGTGGGCTGCCCAGAGTAACATGGTGGGTTATTAACCCTAGGTTCCGGAGACTCGGAAGACCAGGAAGTAGCTGGTGGCACGAGACGAAGACTCTGAAACTGTCCAGAGAGATCGGAGACCTGAGCGGCCAGGGTCTCAACGGCATGACGAGCAGCAAACAATTCCTGCTCGTGTCTGCCGAGCATAGCTCCCTGGAACTCGACGGCAGTGTTGAGAGAATCCGTAGTCGCTGGGTCCATTCTTGGTCGGATTCTTCTGTTATGCAGATGAATGAGGACCCAAAAGCGACGTAATAGTAACAGAGTCTTTATTCCAGTATAAAACAAATAATGATACTCCTGGATATAAATCAATGGAAATCCAAAACAGGAAACTGAAATCCTCTCGTCAATAGAGAGGAACGACTGGAGACGCGACCACAGACTGCAGGTCGCTTCAGGAAGGCACAGGCCGTAGCTGACATAGACACCTGCTCACACGCAGCATCTGAAGAAGGCAAAAGAACACGACAGGGCGGAACAAGACACAGGAACTGCAAACATCAAACAAGAATCCGACAAGGACAGGAGCGGAAAACAGAGGGAGAAATAGGGACTCTAATCAGAGGGCAAAATAGGGGACAGGTGTGAAAGAGTAAATGAGGTCGTAGGGAGAATGAGAAACAGCTGGGAGCATGAACGGAACGATAGAGAGAGAGAAAGAGAAAGAACCTAATAAGACCAGCAGAGGGAAGCACAGGGACAAGACATGATCAAAGACAAAACATGACACTTTTATGCTAACCATCTCCATCATCAATCACCTTCTCCTCAACCTCTCCTTTCAGCTCTGTCTGAGCTGGTTACTGGGTCTTACTCCAGTTCACCTCTCTCTGAAATTCCAATCTATTTCCCAAAGATTTTAATGGAAGTGCAAAGTCTTGCTCTGGTGTGGTTACAGAAACACAAAAACGGCTTGAACTGAAAAGGTCCCAGAAGTCTCATAACTGTATCTGGTTATAAGACTTAGTATCAAGTACTGTTAAGTTAAAGTGGTTACCTATGCTCAGACCATCTATGGAAAGGTGTCTTACAAACAAGTCCTCAACGTAGGTCAAGTTCCTCAAGTTCATCAATTGGATGAACTTCTTCATGTGGCGTCACCTCACACCTTGGTTGGCAACGTTAGATTTTCTGTATATCTCTTTCCCCCCATCCACCAGTAGTGTTGACACATCAGTGTGATGCCCAGCCACTGAATCTCACATTACAATGTGTCCATGTCCTAGTTTTTTTATTGAGTTGCTTTACACGATTAAGGTTACAGGAGTTTCAAATGTCCTAGCTAACCTCATCCACTCAACTTTATTTCGATCCAGACACCCCCAAATGCCCCGACCTCTTCTTCTCCGAGGGTGTAAAAGTCTACCCCCTTAAGGGCATGTAGCATCTATTTCTCAATGCCAGAAATGCATATAATAGTCAATTAGAGCACCCCAAGAAAACCTTCCCAAATTACAAACTCTGAAATACATTTTTATATTACTGTAATATTGTTCTAAAAGTTGGGTTTGAGGTTTTCTCCAAATCAGCTCTAACTTGGGAAAACAATCCCACAACGCCCCATAGTCAGCATCACACAGTGAGGAAATATAAATACATGCTCACCCTTCATATACTCAAAAAACTAAACAAATCTTGTTGGTTAGTAGTATGGAGCTAGCTAGCGATTGCATTTTTATTCATCAAGATGGCCAAGCTTTGTGTGATAGTAGGGTGTAGCAAGACTTGTTATGCAAATGTGAGTATGCCTATATGGTCACGCAAATTAAACACTTCCTAAAAAGTGAGATACATTTGTGAGAAAGAGGTGGGGAAATTGGGCAATCTGCGGGGCACATTTCATCCTCGAGAACTTCCACGGCTATCAACAATGAAAGGAGGGCTTCAGCAAAACACTGCTGTCCATACCAACAACGTGGCTTATAAAGTATCACAAACAGACAGCAGCACCAGCAGAGACAAAGCATTAACAGGGCTTCACCTGTTATGCTAACGTTAGCTAGCTATAGAGCTACCACATTAGGCTCACGTCTTCCATCTAAATAACACTGATTGAAGCTAAAGTAACACACACGCTTTGGCCATGTATTTGATTGTGGATCTGCTGGCATTTTGGAGAAAGTAGCCAGGTATTCTTAAAAGGGGTGGATTTTGCGCAATGGGATAGTTCATTTCGGGAGCTTGCCGCATGAGTTGTGTTTTGGGAAACGCTGGCTGTCTGCGCACTCTGTGTGTGGATGGTGCCGGGGGAGTTTTCTATAGAGCAGCGTTTCTTAATGTATGGGTCGGACCTGTTAATGGTGGGTCGTGACGTAAATGTATAATTATTTCATTAATATGTATAATTATCAATTTAATTAATTGATTTGGCCAAGTGCAACTGCGAACTCGGTTCAGTGCGCTCTCTGCTTAGCAGCGGGCTCTGCTCAATTGGGCAGCTGCGCGAGAGGTAGAGGGAGATGCCCGTGTCGTTTTATCGGATCTTTTTTTCTGCAGTTATCTTGAAGATCACTCCGCGACCCACACCCTGCAGCCATGTCGTTCAAGCCACTGACTTGTTATTCCCACTCGCCATCATGAAATGGACTCATGCTAGCCACAAGTTCTGACTGAGCTCAATCGTCATGAAATGCAAATACAGTGATGACTTTTTGTCTCTTTCAATGTGTAACTCTGTGTTGTTGTACGTGTCGAACTGCTGTGCTTTATCTTGGCCAGGTCGCAGTTGTAAATGAGAACTTGTTCTCAACTAGCCTACCTGGTTAAATAAAGGTTTAAAAAAATAAAATATATGTAACGGCTCTCGTTGGTGGTATGAAGAGTGGACCAAGGCGCAGCGTGGTAAGTGTTCATGATACTTTTATTTCAAAAAACACTCAAACAAAGTAACAAACGTGAAAACGAACGCTCACAGTTCTGTCAGGCAGAAACACAAAACAGAAAACAAGATCCCACAACCTAATGGTGGGAAAAAGGGCTGCCTAAGTATGATCCCCAATCAGAGACGATGATAGACAGCTGCCTCTGATTGGGAACCACACTCGGCCAAAAACAAAGAAACAGAAAACATAGAATGCCCACCCAAATCACAGGGCGTGACAATAGAAAAACCCTAATGACCCACACCTGAAATTAACCAATGGATTTCATTAAAAAAAGATCCAGATGCTGGGTCAACCAAACTGATGGTTATAAAAACAACAACTAATGCTTAAATTTACCCATGTTTGGGTAATCCTAACAACCCAACTGGGTCAAGATAACCCAGCATGTGTTCTGTCCTATATTTAGGTTGTTTTTAACGCATCATTTTTTAGAGCATGGCTTAATTTCTGTATTGTGTCCTTTACTTGCTTGTTTCTTTGCAGTCTTGCCAGATTTAGTTGTTTTCCTAACTGTAAAGATGAGGGTAAGGGAAAGAAATATGGACACTTCACGGCTAGGAAACTTTTATAAGAACATTCCATATGTTAGGCTATGACCAGGGACACAAATAGAGACTGATTTGAAGAGGGCACGACAAAACCTATTCCCCCTCAGGAGACTGAAAAGATTTGGCATGGGTCCTCAGATCCTCAAAAGGTTCTACAGCTGCACTATCGAGAGCATCCTGACTGGTTGCATCACTTCCTGGTATGGCAACTGCTCGGCCTCCAACCGCAAGGCACTACAGAGAGTAGTGCGTATGGCCCAGTACATCACTGGGGCAAAGCTACCCGCCATCCAGGACCTCTATACCAGGCGGTGTCAGAGGAAGGCCCTAAAAATTGTCAAAGACTCCAGCCACCCTGGTCATAGACTGTTCTCTCTGCTACAACGCTGCAAGCGGTACCGGAGCGCCAAGTCTAGGTCCAAGAGGCTTCTAAACAGCTTCTTCTACCCCCAAGCCATGGCATATCAAGAAGCTGATTAAACAGCTTGCTCATTACAGAACAAGGTGGACCTTGCAATTGGCATGCTGATTGCCGGAATGTCCACCAGAGCGGATGCCAAAGAATTTAATGTTAATTTCTCTACCATAAGCCGCCTCCAATGTTGTTTTAGAGATTTTGGCAGTATGTCCAACCGTCCTCACAGCCGCAGACAACGTGTAACCACGCCATCCCATCACCTCCACATCCGACTTCTTAACCTGCAGGATCGTCTGAGACCAGCCATCCAGACAGCTGATGAAACTGTGCGTTTGCACAATCGAAGAATTTTGGCACAAGCTGTCAGAAACCGTCTCTGCATGCTCGTCGTTATCACCAGGGTCTTGACCTGACGGCAGTTCGGCGAATGCTCATCTTTGAGGCCACTGGCACGCTGGAGAAGTGTGCTCTTCACGGATGAATCTCAGTTTCAACTGTGCCGGGCAGATGGCAGACAGCGTATATGGCGTCATGTGGGTGAGTGGTTTGCTGATATCACGTCGTGAACAGAGTGCCCCATGGTGGCGGTGGGGTTATGGTATGGGCAGGCATAAGCTACGGACAACGAACACAATTGCATTTTATCGATGGCAATTTGAATGCACAGAGACACAGAGACAAGATACTGAGGCTCATTGTCATGCCATTCATCCACTGCCATCACCTCATGTTTCAGCATGATAACGCATGGCCCTATGTTGCAAGAATCTGTACACAATTCCTGGAAGCTGAAAATGTCCGAGTTCTTCCATGGCCTGCATACTCACCAGACGTCAGCCATTGAGTATGTTTGGGATGCTCGGGATCGACGAGCCGTACGACAGCATCCGACAGTTCCCGCCAATATCCAGCAACTTTGCAGACATTAAAGAGGAGTGGGACAACATTCCAATGGCCACAATCAACAGCCTGATCAACTCTATGTGAAGGAGATGTGTCACGCTGCATGAAGCAAATGGTGGTCACACCAGAAACAGAGTTGTTTTCTGATCCACGTCCCTACCTTTTTCTTAAGGTATCTGTGACCAAAAGATGCATATCTGTATTCCCAGTCATGTGAAATCCATAGAGTAGGCCCTAATGAATTTACTTTAAATTGTCTGATTTGAACTGTACCTCAGTAAAATCGTTGAAATTGTTGCATGTTGGGTTTATATTTTTGTTCAGTGTACATGTGGAAAAAAGTATTTGAGTGAACATGATCAAGCCAGCAGCAAATGAAACAGAAAGTGAATTCTCTCCTCCCTCTCTGTCACAAACGCCTGGAGTGGTGGGTGCAGAGTCAATTGCAGAGAGCAGAGGATACTGGGGAAAACCGTCTTTATTTGGATTCCCAAACGAACGCCCAAAACCATAGGCGAAAAATAGACAGAAAAAATGTCCGACCCAACACAGGGCACAAACAGACAGGAACACAAACATGCACACCCTGACTAACAGAAAACAATCCCACACAAACGTAGGTGGGCCTAACAGGCTAAATAGACATAAATCAAGAAACACAATAAGAGACAGGTGCAACCAATAAGACCAAACAAACAGAAAAGGAAAAAGGGATCGGTAGACCGGCGACGACGACCGAACAGGCAGGGGAGCCACCTTCGGTGGGAGTCGTGACACTCTCGCCCGGGTTTTATCTGATATTTAATATTCCATACCAGTGACAAACTTGGCTATGTTATCAACATATGGCAGTACACAAACAAAACCTAGCTCACTCATTTTACCAGCTAGAAAATAACAGCCACAAATTAATTCAGAAACAGAGGAAGAGGATAGCTAGCTATAGCAAGCTAACGTTAGCTGATACCTCTTTAAAAACATTGATTCTAAGATTTAAAAAAATAAAAATACTTTGTCTCCAGAACTTCTCCAAAATGACCACAGATCTGTGACCAGATCCATGACCAAAGCGTTACATTTCAATTTAGCCCGCAGGAAGGTTCTATATCAGGGGTTCTTAAACTTTTTCAGCCTGGGACCCAAATGAGAAATTCTGTGTTTTCCTGGGACCCAAGCGTAGGAAAATATGCAACTATTCGTAAATATCAATACATTTCATTGCCCTTATGCCTAAAAAAAAAGCAATATAGACAAACACAAATAATTAAATACCCATAAATATATTTTCGTGTTTATTTTTCCCCATTAAAAACACTCTGACATACCTGTCTAGGTTGGAACTGTTGCTGTTAAAATACAAGAAATAATTTCATTCTGAACTGGAACAAATTTATTGATTTATACATCACACAGAATGTATAACTGAACACACACACAGGCTTTTTGATCGTGCAACCCTAAGTAACAGTACAGATAAAAAATTACTGTATAAATTATTGTTGATAGAAAGTCTGGGTTGGAACTGTTGCTGTTAAAATACAATTTTTTATTCTGAATTGGAATAAACTGATTGATCACATCACACAGACCAGAAAACAGACACATACACACAGTCCTAATGAGAGGTGTGTGGCTGGTTGAAGTTTCCAACAAGCATGTCTATTCTGGGCTCAGTTTTTAACAGTGCAACACTGAGGTCATGCTCAGCATTGACACTGTTTCTGTACTTGAGAACCCTGACTTGCATAGGTAGGTGGTGCCAAACTGGATCAGAACATCTACTGTTTTCTCAGTCAGGCAGTAGACCGCTTCCTGCTGCAGATGAGCAACCCAGAACTGTGTGAGTGTTTGCTTCAAAAAGCATCTTGCGTCAATCAGTTTATTCCAGTTCAGAATAAAAAGTATTACTTGTAACAGCAACAGTTCCAACCTAGACTTGTTTTCAACAATAATTTCTACAGTAAAATGTACAGTAGGCCTGACTTTTTCATCTTCATCTGTACTGTTTCTTAGGGTTGCACTATCAGTAGCTAGTTAGCTTGCTTTGGCTAACGTTAGCTATTAGCTGTGTAACGTTACAAGGCCAGGGGATTGTTAGAAAGAGAAACTCACGTCTACTACTATGAGAGATAGTACTCCCTTATTTCTGCTTATCATCACCTGTTATAAAAGGACAACAATGCCTTGTTAGTTGACTTACTTTTCCACTTTCGAAGCACTGTTTCCTGAAGCATTCTGCCCTGTTCTGAAAGAACTCCCTGGGTTTACCGACATGTTGTGCCTGGATGTTTCATCAGGACATGCCTTTTTATTAATTTGTTCATTTTGAGAGACTTATTACTAAGCACTTCCCCACACAAAACACATTTTTATTTATTTTATTTAACTAGGCAAGTCAGTT
This sequence comes from Salvelinus alpinus, assembly GCF_045679555.1. NCBI lineage: Eukaryota > Metazoa > Chordata > Actinopteri > Salmoniformes > Salmonidae > Salvelinus > Salvelinus alpinus. The sequence continues at coordinate 25,792,845 of NC_092088.1, forward strand.
AAGAACAAATTCTTATTTACAATGACGGCCTATCACAAGGAAAAAGACCTCCTGCGGGGACGGGGGCTGGGATTTAAAAAAATTATATTTAAAAATAAATAACATGTAAATATAGGACAAAACACACATCACGACAAGAGAGACAACACTACATAAAGAGAGACCTAAGACAACACAGCATGGTAGCAACACAACATGACAACAACATGGTAGCAACACAACATGGTAGCAGCACAAAACATGGTACAAACATTATTGGGCACAGACAACAGCACAAAGGGCAAGAAGGTAGAGACAACAATACATCACGCAAAGCAGCCACAACTGTCAGTAAGAGTGTCCATGATTGAGTCTTTGAATGGAGAGATTGAGATAAAACTGTCCAGTTTGAGTGTTTGTTGCAGCTCGTTCCAGTCGCTAACTGCAGCGAACTGAAAAGAGGAGCGACTCAGGGATGTGTGTGCCTTGGGGACCTTTAACAGAATGTGACTGGCAGAACGGGTGTTGTATGTGGAGGATGAGGGCTGCAGTAGATATCTCAGATAGGGGGGAGTGAGGCCTAAGAGGGTTTTATAAGTAAGCATCAACCAGTTGTGTGGCTTTGAGAATTATTTTTGGCCACCTACAAGAGTAAATGTCATTCCTGTTCATCATGTTAAGTTTGTACGCCGCAAAGTTCAATTTTCCAGCACCCAGCAAAGTTCAATAACCCAGCACCCAGCATCAATAACCCAGCAGTTAAGAAAACAATCCAACTAAGTGACCCCCAACCCAGCATTTATCAGAGTGTAGAACAGATATTAATTTTGATTAGTATAATGAGTAAATGTGTTACACATTGATGCCAAATTCCTGTTTGACACTTTCTCTTCTCTCTCCCTCTAGTCACAGAGAAAGCACCCGTCTATGACACCCAATGTTCCAGAGCCAACATGCCGCGCTTCTAAAACATAAGGATGTGCACCTTTTTCAGCAAATGTTTTCAAATATGGAATAATATGAATGTATTTGCCCCATTTTTCTTTCATCTAGACTGGATCAACCTGTCTCTGGATGACAAGACAGCCAATAGGATGCTGTGGATTTCTGAGGACGGGGCCAAGGTGTCTCGTATTGGAGATGATACCATGTGAACCGTCCTGGACAGTCCAAAAAGATATGAATACTCCCCTCAGGTAACTATTTCTTCCTAAAGCACATGGGTTTTCTCACAATGCTCGTGCTGCAGTATAATGCACATATTATAGCACATGAATACACGTTTGCATAATGTTATTTTTTATATTACCCTTATCACGAACAGCACTGTTGTCTTATCTATCATCGTACCTATCTTCCTCTCTTAGAGGGTATTTGGGGCTTTAGGGGCTACCGGGAGGTGATGGGTGGTCATCGGCACCACATATGAAGGAGCAGGGAGGCGAGGAGGGTCAATGCTGGGACGCCCAGTGGCCTGGGGAAGAATGAGGAATTCTGGCGCTTGGGTTGGTCCGGCTCCTGCTACCAGGTGTGGTTCAAAGCGAGGAACAAGGACATCTGGGACATCCCACAGTGCTCCACCGTTGGTGTGTATGTCGACCGGCTTGCCGGCGTCATGAGCTACTACCTTGTGGATGAAGGGAAAGAGGGAGAGGAGAAGGAGGTGAAAGCTGCTTAATAGACTTGAGGGCCCTATTAAGTCGAAGATTCTGCCAGGGTTCTGGGTTGGGGTGCAGTCTTCCTGCATGATCCTGAAGAAACCAGAATAATTTTCTGAGGGGGAAGTTGATTATTAATACGTTTTATAAAATGACAGGGGGTAGTCACGCTAAATGTTACATTTGTGATATCTTGTATTACACAGGTGAAAGGTTTAAACAAAGAAAAGGAGAATATAAGGTGTTTTGAAAAGACCCTACACTCTAGAAAAGATACATAAAAGCTATGGGAAAACAAGGATTGGAGGATGAGTTTATACAGGAGAAGAAAAGCTCATCTTGAGTTAGATTTGTAGTCACGAATTGGGGAATAACTTAGCTCAGCACTTCCCAACTCGGTCGTCGGGACCCCAAGGGGTGGACATTCAGGTTTTTGCTCTTGCCCTACACAGCTAAATAATTAACTCATCAAGTTTAGATTATTTGAATCAGCTGTATAGTGCAAGGGCAAAAACCAAAACGTGCAGCCCTTGGGGTCCCCAGGACGGAGGTTGGGAAATGCTGCCTTAGCTAATGGTTGAGACAAAAACATCATGACGCGTGTTGTGCATGAAGAATTTAAACTCTTGCAAAGGCCTCTGAGATTATATAGCTTCTAGCCTAGTTTTTATAGCTTCTCGGCTATTTTTGTTCTCTTACTGTATCTGTACGACACTGTTGCATCATTTTCTATGTCAATATATTTATGAATGTGGTGATTGTTCTAAAAATAAAACTCAATAAAGTGTTCATTTCTATGATTGCAATGCATTTTATCTTGGTTAATTTGAGTCTTGATACAACAAAAACATTGTTGGTGTCCATAAGTAAAACATACGTGCAAATAAGGTACAGTACTTATAAATTGCTGATCATTCAAATACATAGAATTTTGTTATAATTATTGTATGTCAATTTCTGAAAAGTATCAAATTAACTAGTCATATTTCATGATGAAATAAAAGCTAATTAGCAACTTATATGCACATAGTTAAAGCTTCAAAAGTGGACACTTAAAATAGTCTCCAAACTTTCAGCCAGAGAGTACAAATTATCACAAGAAGGATACTTAAATCAGACAACACATTTGACTGAATTTTACACAATACCTGTGAGTCTTTATTCTGGCTCTGCACTACACTCATCTACAACAGTGATTGATTGTACAGACTCACCTGGATATCCCTAGCCCCAAAATAAATTACTTCCTTAATGAGGAAAACCTATGTGACCTAGAGTATGAGAACTCGAGGTCCTCACGCCTGAGAAACCGTCTAAAACAGGGATGGGCAACTTTGAAAATCTGAACTCATTGTAAATTGGCTCGGGGGGGTCGTGTACCTACCTCTATAAAGCCCCACAGTTGAGGTGTCATAATACCCATAAAACTTAGCGGTCAAACGGAAGTGTTCCAATCGTTTTCCCGCCATTTATTTTTCCCACAGGGGATTTTAGATACACTGGAAATTAGGGCCGTATAGGCTTACCCTGGCGTGACATTTTGATAACCATGTCAATCAGTCTTGGACAAGGTGACTGCATCTCGGAGCGCACAACTCGTCGGTCCTTGTCACAGATGGGCTATTGCAGCAGACGACCACACCGGGTTCCACTCCTATCAGCTAAAAACTAGAAGAAGCGGCTCCGGTGGGCACACAATCACCAAAACTGGATAATTGAGGAGTGGAAAAACATTGCCTGTTCCGATGAATCGCGGTTCCTGTTGCGTCATGCTGATAGGCAGAGTCAGGATTTGGCGTAAACAGCAGTCCACGGCCCCGACCTGCCTGGTGTCAACGGTACAGGCAGGTGGCGGTGGTGGAATGGTGTGGGGAATGTTTTCCTGGCACATAGTTCCATTGATACCAATTGAGCAACGTTTCCATGCCCCAAATAATTCAGGCTGTTCTGGAGGCAAAGGCGGGTCCGACCCGGTACTTGACTGGTGTACCTAATAAACTGACCACTGAGTGTACATACTGTATGTGCAATTAACACCTACTTAAGTACATAACGGTGAGCCATACAGTAGTCCCGTTATAATGAGATTTATGCTATTATGTGCTGTATGTTAGTGTGTTAGAAGCACCCTTATGACAGGAACAACAACATTGTTGATCTAAGAATACGGGTTCATTAATTCCATTAATTCCGGTACATATGTGTGCCTGTATGTGTGAGCGAGTTTTAGTGGTAACTCAAAGCCCATGCAATGATATGTAACACATATGACATGAAACACAGCCCTAGAAGCTCATAAATATACAGTTGTGGCCAAAAGTTTTGAGAATGACACAAATATGAATTTTCACAAAGTCTGCTGCCTCAGTGTCTTTAGATATTTTTTTCAGATGTTACTATGGAATACTGAAGTATAATTACAAGCCTTTCATAAGTGTCAAAGGCTTTTATTGACAATTACATAAAGTTGATGCAAAGAGCCAATATTTGCAGTGTTGACCCTTCTTTTTCAAGACCTCTGCAATCCGCCCTGGCATGCTGTCAATTAACTTCTGGGCCACATCCTGACTGATGGCAGCCCATTCTTGCATAATCAATGCTTGGAGTTTGTCAGAATTTGTGGGGTTTTGTTTGTCCACCCGCCTCTTGAGGATTTACCACAAGTTCTCAATGGGATTAAGGTCTGGGGAGTTTCCTGGCCATGGAACCAAAATATTGATGTTTTGTTCCCCGAGCCACTTAGTTATCACTTTTGCCTTATGGCAATGTGCTCCATCATGCTGGAAAAGGCATTGTTGGTCACCAAACTGTTCCTGGATGGTTGGGAGAAGTTGCTCTCGGAGGATGTGTTGGTACCATTCTTTATTCATGGCTGTGTTCTTAGGCAAAATTGTGAGTGAGCCCACTCCCTTGGCTGAGAAGCAACCCCACACATGAATGGTCTCAGGATGCTTTACTGTTGACATGACACAGGACTGATGGTAGCGCTCACCTTGTCTTCTCCGGACAAGCTTTTTTACGGATGCCCCAAACAATCGGAAAGGGGATTCATCAGAGAAAATTACTTTACCCCAGTCCTCAGCATTCCAATCCCTGTACCTTTTGCAGAATATCAGTCTGTCCCTGATGTTTTTCCTGGACAGAAGTGGCTTCTTTGCTGCCCTTCTTGACACCAGGCCATCCTCCAAAAGTCTTCGCCTCACTGTGCGTGCAGATGCACTCACACCTGCCTGCTGCCATTCCTGAGCAAGCTCTGTACTGGTGGTTCCACGATCCCGCAGCTGAATCAACTTTAGGAGACGGTCCTGGCGCTTGCTGGACTTTCTTGGGCGCCCTGAAGCCTTCTTCACAACAATTGAACCGCTCTCCTTGAAGTTCTTGATGATCCGATAAATGGTTGATTTATGTGCAATCTTACTGGCAGCAATATCCTTGCCTGTGAAGCCCTTTTTGTGCAAAGCAATGATGACGGCACGTGTTTCATTGCAGGTAACCATGATTAACAGAGGAAGAATAATGATTCCGAGCACCACCCTCCTTTTGAAGCTTCCAGTCTGTTATTCGAACTCAATCAGCATGACAGAGTGATCTCCAGCCTTGTCCTCGTCAACACTCACACCTGTGTTAACGAGAGAATCACTGACATGATGTCAGCTGGTCCTTTTGTGGCAGGGCTGAAATGCAGTGGAAATGTTTTGGGGGGATTCAGTTAATTTGCATGGCAAAGAGGGAATTTGCAATTAATTGCAATTCATCTGATCACTCTTCATAACATTCTGGAGTATATGCAAATTGCGATCATACAAACTGAGACAACAGACTTTGTGAAAATTAATATTTGTGTCATTCTCTAAACTTTTGGCCATGACTGTACGGTGCACTCGGAAAGTATTCAGACCCCTCAACTAAACAATGAAATACCTTATTTACATAAGTATTCAGACCCTTTGCTATGAGACTTGAAATTGAGCTCAGGTGCATCCTGTTTCCATTTATCATCCTTGAGATGTTTCTATAACTTCATTGGAGTCCACCTGTGGTAAATTAAATTGATTGGACATGATTTGGAAAGGCACACACCTGTCTATATAAGGTCCCACAGTTGACAGTGCATGTCAGAGCAAAAACCAAGACATGAGGTTGAAGGAATTGTCCGTAGAGATCTGAGACAAGATTGTGTCGAGGCACAGATCTGGGGAAGGGTACCTAAACATGCCTGCAGTTTTTAATGTCCCCAAGAACACGGTGGTCTCCATCACTCTTAAATGGAAGAAGTTTGGAACCACCAAGACTCTTCCAAGAGCTGGCCGCCCGGCCAAACCGAGCAATCGGGGGAGAAGTGCCTTGGTCAGGGAAGTGACCAAAAACCCAATGGTCACTCTGACAGAGCTCCAGAGTTCCTCTGTGGAGATGGGAGAACCTTCCAGAAGGACGACCATCTCTGCAGCACTCCACTAATCGGGCCTTTATGGTAGAGTGGCCAGACGGAAGCCACTCCTCAGTAAAAGGCACATGACAGCCCGCTTGGAGTTTGCCAAAAGACACCGAAAGGACTCAGACCATGAGAAACAATATTCTCTGGTCTGATGAAACCAAGATTGAAATATTTGGCCTGAATGCCAAGTGTCACATCTGGAGGAAACCTGGCACCATCCCTACGGTGAAGCATGGTGGTGGCAGCATCATGCTGTGGGGATGTTTTTCAGGAGCAGGGACTGGGAGACTAATCAGGATTAAGGGAAAGATGAACAAAGCAAAGTACAGAGAGATCCTTGATGAAAACCTGCTCCAGAGCGCTCAGGACCTCAGACTGGGGGCGAAGGTTCACCTTCCAACAGGACAACGACCCTAAGCACACAGCCAAGACAATGCAGGAGTGGCTTCGGGACAAGTCTCTGAATGTCCTTGAGTGGCCCAGCCAGAGCCCGGACTTGAACCCGATCGAACATCTCTGGAGAGACCTGAAAATAGCTGTGCAGCGACGCTCCCCATCCAACCTGACAGAGCTTGAGAGGATCTGCAGAGAGGAATGGGAGGAACTCCCCAAATACAGGTGTGCCGAGCTTGTAGCATCATACCCAAGAAGACTCGAGGCTGTAATCCCTGCCAAAGGTGCTTCAACAAAGTACTGAGTAAAGGGTCTGAATACTTATGGAAGTGTGATATTTCAGTACATTTATTTTATAATTTGCACAAAGAAATGGGGTATTGTGTGTAGATTGAAGAGGGGAAAAATGATTTAGTAAGTTTTAGAATAAGGCTGTAACGTAACAAAATGTGGAAAAAGTCAAGGGGTCGGAATACTTTCCAAATGCACTGTACATTGCACTTACATCATTGACTACAGCTCAGCGTTCAACACCATAGTACCCTCAAAGCTCATCACTAAGCTAAGGATCCTGGGACTAAACACCTCCCTCTGCAACTGGATCCTGGACTTCCTGACGGGCCGCCCCCAGGTGGTGAGGGTAGGCAGCAACACATCTACCATGCTGATCCTCAACACTAGAGCCCCCCCAGGGGTGCGTGCTCATTCCCCTACCGTGCTCCCTGTTCACCCATGATTGCATGGCCAGGCACAACTCCAACACGATCATTATGTTTGCAGACGAAACAACAGTAGGCCTGATCACCGACAACAACGAGACAGCCTATAGGGAGGAGGTCATAGACCTGGCTGGGTGGTGCCAGAATAACAACCTGTCCCTCAACGTAACCAAGACTAAGGAGATGATTGTGGACTACAGGAAAAGGAGGACCGAGCACGCCCCCATTCTCATCGACGGGGCTGTAATGGAGCAGGTTGAGAGTTTCAAGTTCCTTGGTGTCCACATCACCAACAAACTAGAATGATCCAAACACACCAAGACAGTCGTGAAGAGGTCACGACAAAGCCTATTCCCCCTCAGGAAACGAAAAAGATTTGGCATTGGTCCTGAGATCCTCAAAAGGTTCTACAGCTGCAACATCGAGAGCATCCTGACTGGTTGCATCACTGCCTGGTACGGCAATTGCTCGGCCTCCGACCGCAAGGCACTACAGAGGGTAGTGCGTACAGCCCAGTACATCACTGGGGCTAAGCGGCCTGCCATCCAGGACCTCTATACCAGGCGGTGTCAGATGAAGGCCCTAAAAATTGTCAAAGACCCCAGCCACTCCAGTCGTAGACTGTTCTCTCTACTACCACATGGCAAGCGGTACCGGAGTGCCAAGTCTAGGACAAAAAGGCTTCTCAACAGTTTTTACCCCCAAGCCATAAGACTCCTGAACAGGTAATCAAATGGCTACCCGGACTATTTGCATTGTGTGCCACCCCCCCCCCCCCCCAACCCCTCTTTTACGCTGCTGCTACTCTCTGTTTATCATATATGCATAGCCACTTTAACTATACATTCATGTACATATGTACATACTACCTCAATTGGCCCGACCAACCAGTGCTCCCGCACATTGGCTAACCGGGTTATCTGCATTGTGTCCCACTACCCGCCACCCACCACTCGCCAACCCCTCTTTTACGCTACTGCTACTCTCTGTTCATCATATATGCATAGTCACTTTAACCATTTCTACACGTACATACTACCTCAATCAGCCTGACTAACCGGTGTCTGTATGTAGCCTTGCTACTTTTATAGCCTCGCTACTGTATATAGGCTCGCTACTGTTTTTCACTGTCTTTTTACTGTTGTTTTTATTTCTTTACTTACCTATTGTTCACCTAACACCTTTTTTGCACTATTGGTTAGAGCCTGTAAGTAAGCATTTCACTGTAGGGTCTACACCTGTTGTATTCGACGCACGTGACAAATCAACTTTGATTTGATTTGACATTGAAAAAGGTTGAAGGGATAATGAATGGCATGGGGAGAGCACTATGCCATACCACTGTGCTTACCGCGCTAACGTGTCCGTGTTTCTGACCATTACATAGTTCATTAGCTCCTGCTAAACAACAGGTCCGCTACTGCCCTTGAGAATGCACTCTCTTATTTATGAGACCGTGCATGCACTCTATAGTAGCCAAGTGTGCCCAATGTTATACCCAAGGTTATTCGCTCAGCCGTCACAAATGTACAGTATGTTGTCAGTTGACTCAATCAAACTTACACGGGAATGATTCCAGGGCAGCATTTGTAAGTTCCGTAGTTCTTACCACGGTTTATTCTGTTTTCCAACAAAAATACATAATGTGAGAGGAAAAAGGGGGTAAATATTGAACATGTGCATGTACTTACTAGCTCATTACAAGGTAACACATGTTAATGGTAGTTACACTGGTACAGGCTTAGCGATATATAAAACGGGCTCTCCTGTTGTACCTATGGTCCAATAGGACTAGGTTGGACAATAGCCTAATGTCCACTCACTCTCACCACACCCAGTTCATTTACTCTTCTACATTTTTTTTAACCAGGTAAGTTGACTGACAGCTAATTCTCATTTACAGCAACAACCCGGGGAATAGTTACAGGGGAGAGGAGAGGGGGTGAATGAGCCAATTGGATGATTAGGTGGCCATGATGGTATGACAGCCAGATTGGGAATTTAACCAGGACACCGGGGTTAACAACCCTACTCTTACGATATGTGCCATGAGATCTTTAGTGACCACAGAGAGTCAGGACACCTGTTTAACATCCCACCTGAAAGATGGCACCTTACACATGGCAATGTTTTTTTGGGGGTGGACCAGAGGAAAGAATGCCTCCTACAGGCCCTCCAACACCACTTCCAGTAGCATTTGGTCTCTCATCCAGGACCAATCCTGCTTAGCTTCAGAGGCAAGCCAGCTGTGGGATGCAGGGTGGTATGCTGCTGGCATAATATGCACCCCTCTGTCCCTACACACAATCCTATCACTGATAGGCTGGCCATTTATTCTGATACTATTAGTCTCTGTAGACTTACTTCCTAACACTACTGCTCTATATACAGTGGGGAGAACAAGTATTTGATACACTGCCGATTTTGCAGGTTTTCCTACTTACAAAGCATGTAGAGGTCTGTAATTTTTATCATAGGTACACTTCAACTGTGAGAGACGGAATCTAAAACAAAAATCCAGAAAATCACATTGTATGATTTTTAAGTAATTAATTAGCATTTTATTGCATGACATAAGTATTTGATACATCAGAAAAGCAGAACTTAATATTTGGTACAGAATCCTTTGTTTGCAATTACAGAGATCATACGTTTCCTGTAGTTCTTGACCAGGTTTGCACACACTGCAGCAGGGATTTTGGCCCACTCCTCCATACAGACCTTCTCCAGATCCTTCAGGTTTCGGGGCTGTCGCTGGGCAATACGGACTTTCAGCTCCCTCCAAAGATTTTCTATTGGGTTTAGGTCTGGAGACTGGCTAGGCCACTCCAGGACCTTGAGATACTTCTTACGGAGCCACTCCTTAGTTGCCCTGGCTGTGTGTTTCGGGTCGTTGTCATGCTGGAAGACCCAGCCACGACCCATCATCAATGCTCTTACTGAGGGAAGGAGGTTGTTGGCTAAGATCTCGCAATACATGGCCCCATCCATCCTCCCCTCAATACGGTGCAGTCGTCCTGTCCCCTTTGCAGAAAAGCATCCCCAAAGAATGATGTTTCCACCTCCATGCTTCACGGTTGGGATGGTGTTCTTGGGGTTGTACTCATCCTTCTTCTTCCTCCAAACACGGCGAGTGGAGTTTAGACCAAAAAGCTCTATTTTTGAATCATCAGACCACATGACCTTCTCCCATTCCTCCTCTGGATCATCCAGATGGTCATTGGCAAACTTCAGACGGGCCTGGACATGCGCCTGCTTGAGCAGGGGGACCTTGTGTGCGCTGCAGGATTTTAATCCATGACGGCGTAGTGTGTTACTAATGGTTTTCTTTGAGACTGTGGTCCCAGCTCTCTTCAGGTCATTGACCAGGTCCTGCCGTGTAGTTCTGGGCTGATCCCTCACCTTCCTCATGATCATTGATGCCCCACGAGGTGAGATCTTGCATGGAGCCCCAGACCGAGGGTGATTGACCATCATCTTGAACTTCTTCTATTTTCTTCTATTTTCTAATAATTGCGCCAACAGTTGTTGCCTTCTCACCAAGCTGCTTGCCTATTGTCCTGTAGCCCATCCCAGCCTTGTGCAGGTCTACAATTTTATCCCTGATGTCCTTACACAGCTCTCTGGTCTTGGCCATTGTGGAGAGGTTGGAGTCTGTTTGATTGAGTGTGTGGACAGGTGTCTTTTATACAGGTAACGAGTTCAAACAGGTGCAGTTAATACAGGTAATGAGTGGAGAACAGGAGGGCTTCTTAAAGAAAAACTAACAGGTCTGTGAGAGCTGGAATTCTTACTGGTTGGTAGGTGATCAAATACTTATGTCATGCAATAAAATGCAAATGAATTACTTAAAAATCATACAATGTGATTTTCTGGATTTTTGTTTTAGATTCCGTCTCTCACAGTTGAAGTGTACCTATGATAAAAAATTACAGACCTCTACATGCTTTGTAAGTAGGAAAACCTGCAAAATCGGCAGTGTATCAAATACTTGTTCTCCCCACTGTACATGTGAGTTCCTGTGGTCGACTGGGACTGTTTGTCACCCGTCTCCTCCACTGTGTCTTTTTCCTCTCTCTCTCTCTCTCTCTAGGAGGACCATCTCTCTCTCTAGGAGGACCATCTCTCTCTCTAGGAGGACCATCTCTCTCTCTAGGAGGACCATCTCTCTCTCTAGGAGGACCATCTCTCTCTCTAGGAGGACCATCTCTCTCTCTAGGAGGACCATCTCTCTCTCTAGGAGGACCATCTCTCTCTCTAGGAGGACCATCTCTCTCTAGGAGGACCATATCTCTCTCTAGGAGGACCATCTCTCTCTAGGAGGACCATATCTCTCTCTAGGAGGACCATCTCTCTCTCTAGGAGGACCATCTCTCTCTCTCGGAGGACTATCTCTCTCTCTAGGAGGACCATCTCTCTCTCTAGGAGGACCATCTCTCTCTCTAGGAGGACCATCTCTCTCTCTAGGAGGACCATCTCTCTCTCTAGGAGGACCATCTCTCTCTCTCTCTAGGAGGACCATATCTCTCTCTCTCTAGGAGGACCATATCTCTCTCTAGGAGGACCATCTCTCTCTCTCTCTAGGAGGACCATCTCTCTCTCTCTCTAGGAGGACCATATCTCTCTCTAGGAGGACCATCTCTCTCTCTCTCTAGGAGGACCATATCTCTCTCTAGGAGGACCATCTCTCTCTCTCTCTAGGAGGACCATATCTCTCTCTAGGAGGACCATCTCTCTCTCTCTCTAGGAGGACCATATCTCTCTCTAGGAGGACCATCTCTCTCTCTCTCTAGGAGGACCATCTCTCTCTCTCTCTAGGAGGACCATCTCTCTCTCTAGGAGGACCATCTCTCTCTCTCTCTAGGAGGACCATATCTCTCTCTAGGAGGACCATCTCTCTCTAGGAGGACCATCTCTCTCTCTAGGAGGACCATCTCTCTCTCTAGGAGGACCATCTCTCTCTCTCTCTAGGAGGACCATCTCTCTCTCTAGGAGGACCATATCTCTCTCTAGGAGGACCATCTCTCTCTCTCTCTAGGAGGACCATCTCTCTCTCTCTCTAGGAGGACCATATCTCTCTCTAGGAGGACCATATCTCTCTCTAGGAGGACCATCTCTCTCTCTAGGAGGACCATCTCTCTCTCTAGAAGGACCATCTCTCTCTCTCTCTAGGAGGACCATCTCTCTCTCTAGGAGGACCATATCTCTCTCTAGGAGGACCATCTCTCTCTCTAGGAGGACCATCTCTCTCTCTAGGAGGACCATCTCTCTCTCTAGGAGGACCATCTCTCTCTCTAGGAGGACCATCTCTCTCTCTAGGAGGACCATCTCTCTCTCTAGGAGTACCATCTCTCTCTCTAGGAGGACCATCTCTCTCTCTAGGAGGACCATCTCTCTCTCTCGGAGGACCATCTCTCTCTCTAGGAGGACCATCTCTCTCTCTCTCTAGGAGGACCATCTCTCTCTCTCTCTCTAGGAGGACCATCTCTCTCTCTAGGAGGACCATCTCTCTCTCTAGGAGGACCATCTCTCTCTCTCGGAGGACCATCTCTCTCTCTCTAGGAGGACCATCTCTCTCTCTCTAGGAGGACCATCTCTCTCTCTAGGAGGATTTCTCTCTCTCGGAGGACCATCTCTCTCTCTCGGAGGACCATCTCTCTCTCTCGGGGGACCATCTCTCTCTCTCTAGGAGGACCATCTCTCTCTCTCTCTCTCTCTCGGAGGACCATCTCTCTCTCGCTTTCTCCTTCCCCCTCCCTAACTGGCCACCACACGTTCTCTGTGACTAGCATACACTAAATCAAACACAATTACACATACCAACAAAGGACAGATGGAGGAAACCAGTCTCTCAAGTTGGTTTGTTGTGGACAGTTCATGTGCCCAAGCTGTGGTCAACAACCCCATTTTTTTTTTCTCGTAACTTTGTTTTTCTGTTAGTATTTTGGCATTTGATGAAAACTTCTAGCAGACAAACAGTTGCTTACCCCCCCCCCCCCTCCCCAAATGTGCAATACATGTGCACTGTTGTCTTTTGTACACGTCCAGATATTAAAACAGCACTAGTGAGCTGTATAGTCTAACTCTAATTCATTTTATATTCATGTTTCACCTCTCAAAAAGCCTCTTCAAGGCTATGTGAAATAAAATGTGACAAAGATGCGTTGACATGTAAGTGGAATAAATACCTAGAAAGTGGTGCACTACATACCAAAACTGTTCAAGGACATTGTTGAATGTGTACTGTTTTGTATAATTAAATGTGAAATGTTTATTTGCGAGTTCTAGAAAATGTGCATGCTGCAATCATATCAAATCAGGTAAAGTAAGTACTAGCTATGTAAACAGGTACGTACGTACGAGCTATGTAAACAGGTAAGTACTAGCTATGTAAACAGGTAAGTACTAGCTATGTAAACAGGTAAGTACTAGCTATGTAAACAGGTAAGTACTAGCTATGTAAACAGGTAAGTACTAGCTATGTAAACAGGTAAGTACTAGCTATGTAAACAGGTAAGTACTAGCTATGTAAACAGGTAAGTACTAGCTATGAAATGTGTACCTACACTGTAATTACTCTACACCCGACGCCCTATCTACTGAGCAAGAGCAATGGTACATAGCTGATGTTGTATGGACATTGGCTTTCCAATCCTCTGTCAAGACAACAGCCTCATCTACTGTTAAGATGATGTATAACAACTTTGCAGGACAAGGATTATGTCGTTAGACTAGGTGCTGGATCGGGTCTTCATATCAGGGGAATGGCTCCTTCTGCTGGTCTATGGTTGCCGTAAACAGGCCCCAGGTTCACCTCCAATCAAAAAGGAACGCATAGCTGAATGTCACATGTGATGCCTCTTCCTCCTCAGCCACTGCTGTTCATCAAAGGGGAATTCAATAAATGGATTTGGTCTTTTACCTTTTCAATTCTCCCGAGTGGCGCAGCGGTCTAAGGCACCGCATCTCAGTGCTAGAGGCGTCACTACAGACACCCTGGTTCGATTCCAGGCTGTATTACAACTTGACCGTGATTGAGAGTCCCATAGGGCAGTACAAAATGTTCCCAGCGTTGGCCGGTGCAGGCCGTCATTGTTAGTAAGAATTTGTTCTTAACTGACTTGCCTAGTTAAATAAAGGTTAATTTAAAACAACTGTAGACATCTGTGGTAATGACTCTGATGTCAATGGGCAATAACTGTTTGATGTTAATTAAAGCAGCAGTTTCTATATCAGGATTTTCTATGTTGCAAATTCATCAATTCCAGCAGGGCTTGCAAATTTGACCAATCCACACACTATTTATTGCATTAAAGACACCCTCCAGTCTCCTTTTCACCTCATTTAACACATACTTAACAAAAGGCACATGTCAATAGGTGGTCCTCTATTATTCCTTCAGCAAGCGGGAGGCCGATGACATCACGTCAGACCATCAGACCTACTCCTTGAATGCCCTACTCCTTGAAGTTTGCAGTTGTGCCTAAAAAACACTATTTTGATAAAAACTATTTTAAAAAAACCTTCAATGTGTGCAGTTTACTGTATTTATACTTTCGATATTGCTTTTCAACAGGAAAAGTTCAAAAATTGCTGGAGGGTGTCTTTAAACAGTCAAATCACTGCAATATTACCACATCAAACTGCACTACAAAAAGAGGGCTCACACTTTCAACCAATCACCAAACTTTAGGCATAAAATGGTTAAATCAAGCCATACGTCAACAAACCGTCAGCACATTTTTTGTGTTGTTCTTGCCCACAAATATCACAACGAAAAGCGCTGCAAAACCTTGAGAGACTGGTATAGAAGCATCTCGGGTTTTTTCCAACAAAGGCTTTATGTCAATTGTTTTATTTTTCTAAGTGTGTATTGGTTGATTTTCTACATGGTTGAAAATAACTTGTCTGCATGGGCCAAATAACCCTTTAGGTTTGAACCTGGGTCTTCTGCACGCCACAAAACTGTGTAAGTCTTTCTACCCCTAAACAAGGCAAATAACCCACTGTTCCTAGGCTGTCATTGTAAATAAGAATTTGTTCTTAACTGTCTTGCCTAGTTTAAAAAAAAATCACACACTTTTTTCTCACAACTGAAAGTAAAATAATATAGTGTCATATTCCCTTGTTTTAACTCTCTTTAACCATCAATCTCCGGGAGCCCTTTATTACAATGTATTATAATAGAAGGCTCTGGACTCTCCTATGCCTCTCACTAACCTCTCTCTGGAAGGAAAGTCTACTTGATAGTATGAAGTCTAAACTGGATGTTGAGACAGTATTCATTGTATAATGGAACAGTGCAGTAAAACACCAACTCGATACAATGACAGTGATATTACAAGAGTAACAAGGGTCAAAACCATCACTGAAAGTGCACTATTAAAATAGAAAGACTCAAAACACCATCATTGTGTAGTGAAACCATGAAAAGTAGTTCACCTAAGCTGAGTTCTGTAGTTTGGAGGGTGTTTGAATGTAAACCCAATGTCTACTGAACTAAAATATAAACGCAACAATTTCAACAATTTTACTGAGTTACATTTCATTAAAGGAAATCAGTCAATTGAAATAAATTCATTAGGCCCTAATCTATAGATTTCACATGACTGGGAAGGGGAAGAGTCATGGGTGGGCCTGGGAGGGAATAGGCCCACCCACTGGGGAGACAGGCCCACCCACTGGGGTGACAGAACCTGCCAGTCAGAGTTTTTCCCCACAAAAGGGCTTTATTACAGACAGAAATACTCCTCCGTTTCATCAGCTGTCCAGGTGGCTGGTCTCAGACGATCCCGCAGGTGAAGAAGCCGAATGTAGAGGTCCTGGGCTGGTGTGGTTACACGTGGTCTGCGGTTGTGAGGATGGTTGGACGTACTGCCAAATTCTCCAAACATGACTGTAGAGAAATTAACATTTAATTATCTCGCAACACTTCTTGTGGACATTCCTGCAGTCAGCATGCCAATTGCAAGCTCCCTCAACTTGAGACATCTGTGGCATTGTGTTGTGTGACAACTGCACATTTTAGAGTTGCCTTTTATTGTCCCCAGCACAAGGTTCACCTGTGTAATGATCATGCTGTTTAATCAGCTTCTTGATATGCCACACCTGTCAGGTGGATGGATTATCTTGGCAAATTATAAATGCTTACTAACAGGGATGAAAGCACATTTGTGCACAAAATATGAGAGAAATAAGCTTTTTGTGCGTATGGAAAAATTCTGGGATATTTTATTTCAGCTCATGAAACATGACACCAACATGTTTGCGTTTATATTTTTGTTCTGTGTAAGTGTTAGGATACACAGAATGTATTTCAAAACACTATGGGAGTACTCTGAAATATCGGAAGTGATTCTTAATAGGAATACTGGTGTTTTAAAGAGAGTCTTGTGAAAACCATTGTTGGTGTTTCAGTGGATGTAAAAGGTAGGATCAAAACACAAAAAGCTCATTCAGATATGTCTTAATGTCTTTTGGATTATGTGTGTATTGTAATTGTATTGCTGGATATGGCTGCACTGTTGGATCTTGAAACAGAATCCTGTATTAACATCTGTAAAACAGTGTACACAACCGCTAAACTTTGATTTGATGTTTTGGCAGACTGTGTTTCATACAATCAAATGGTTTTGAAATGCCAATTGTTATAGCGTAAATATTGATTTATGATGATTTTCAGACAATATTTTGATTAAGATTTTTATACTTTTCCTATGGTAGACAATGGCATTTATTATAGGCTACAGTTGCCAGGCCCATTGTGAGATCATAAATTATGTTACAATCGAAATGTTTAGGGCTACTGTATATGTAAGTTAAAACAGGGGTAACATGTATAAAAGTTGGCTGGGATGTGTGAAGGTGGATGCAAACCTGAGTCTCCTGCTTGTCAAAACACTGCTTTAGTCCACCTAGCCAATCTTCAGAATGAATTTACTATGCTGAAATATCCTTGTTACCTTCAGCGCATTGGGCCCGATTCAGACTTGAGATAAGTAGACTTAACATGGATTCAATAAAACATGGATTTAAAAGGGAATGGAAACACTTTGGGAAGTAAATCTAAGCAAAGAGATCTATTCAATCCTAATACTAAACATGTGCATTTAACATAAAAACATCTCTATATTTAGTATTTTGATCATCGACGAGGTTTAATTTGGACTCCCGAGTGGTGCAGCGGTTTAAGGCACTGCATCTCAGTGCTAGAGGTGTCACTACAGACCCTGGTTTGATTCCTGGCTGTATCACAACTGGCTGTGATTGGGAGTCCCATAGGGCAGCGCACAATTGGCCCAGTGTCGTTAGGGTTTGGCTGGGTTACGCACTCATTGTAAAATAATTTGTTCTTAACTGACATGCCTTGTTAAATATAGGTTAAATATGTAAAATAATAATTTGAGCGATGGCCAGTGCCAATTTATTTTGCCATAGTAACGACTGACGCCACTGCGTCACTGGCAGGAATCATCAAATTGTCTGAGGTATTGAGTTTTCGCGTGGAGAGTGAATCGAAGTAAGTGAGGTTAGGTAAGGACAACGAAGATGGCAACAACAAGTAGTAATTCAAACATGAACTGTATAGCGCCAGGCTGTATGAATTGTCTCCAAAAAATCCCTTGGTAAGCTACCATCGGCAGCCCAAGGACCCACAACTTGTGGCTCCATGTCCTGAAGAGGAAGGACGTGCCAGCTCGAGCTACAGGATGGTGCAGACAGCATTTCGCGGAGGCAGACGTTGCGATGAAGGGCACTTTCGATGTGGCAACTGGGAGTTTCCGAATGGAAAAGAGTCATAGGCCTACGTTGAAGCCCTCTGCTTGCACCTACGTTTTACATTTTGAGGGTTATAGTGTAGGGGTTACCGACCAACCATCATCAACATCGCTGACTTCGGAGTCAAGCGAAAGCGACTGAACGGATAAAGGAGTTTGCTAAATGGCATATATTATTAAAAGTCTACTTTGACTCTGCCAACTAGCTGTCCAGTGTAGTTACCATTCCTTTCCAATAGATGGAAGCCAAAGCTAGTTGAAGTCACTACTCTAGCGACAGGGACACGGGATTAGTGCACGTTGAAAGTAGTTTTATCTTCAAAGGAAGTTTATCTGGTTACACTTGAACCTGTTGTTATAGTGGACAAGCTAACTAATACTATTTTTACATAAGGTGCAGGCATTAGATCTATGTCTTGAAAAAAATGACAGCAGGCTAGATTTACTAAAGGAACTGGTTGTATTCAAACTCAAACCCTATGAAAAAGCCTATGCTTCTGGGTATGCGTGCCTTATGGAAGAAATGACAAACGCAGGGATGAGATGGCCGCACACCTTATCCAATTCCCCCTTGTGCCCATAGGGCAAGCTGGCGATAAACTGCCAGCCTACAGTATATGCTCTGCAAACAAAATCATAAGAAAAGTTAGTCTGATACAGAAAAGAAATCACTATGTATTTATAATGAGCACGCCCCATTATTGGTTTAGAATGAGATTTCATGAATCATGACGCTGTCTGCGATTCGTACTCCGGTCGTCTAATCAAAAGGTAAATGTGTTACCATCGCGCCAAACAGTGCTGGTGATAAACATCATTAAAGGATACTGATTATGTATATTGAGCTCCTACCCACTACTGATATTAACCTTCAAAAATGTATAATCAAGCAAAATGTCACAAATATTTTAACTGGCATATCGGCTGCTGACTGGTCGTGTAAGCTCTTCTGCCAGGAAGTTCTTCATAAGGATTAGTGACACGTCCAATAAATTCATCGCCATCCAGACAGATTGACAGGAACCTCTGACCGGATGTAATACAGCCACCATCTGCCGGGATTTTGTGCTGCATCACCATCATCTCTCTAAAACACACACTCATACTCGAGCCATTATCTGGCATTATTCCCACACCAATTTGTGTTTGGCTACGCCGACCCTCGAGCTGATGTGTTTTAGGCGGCATGTCTGTGTTGTTACTGCTACGGGAACAAACTCTTTGATCTGGGGAATTGATCGGCTCAAACATGAACGGCTTCAGTAGGTTTATTGGCTCCCTAAATAACATGATTTAATTCTCTGTAATAAACTCATTCTCAGACTCGGAGCTACTCGGTAAATTCAGCAGTTTTTGGGAGTTCAAAAATGTTCTCTCCTGCCAGTGACGCAACAATGCCAATATAGCGATTTACAGTTACAGTTAGCTGCCGTTCTAAAACCTAGTGTTTCCATTCCTCTTTAAGGTTACATTTTTTTAAATCCATGTAAAATCATCTCAAATCGAATCTTTATTTTTTTCAGACAGATTAGAAGCAGGAGGTGTGAAAGTGGGAAATAAAGAAGCAGGAATTAAACCTAGTGCTGTTACGGTGACCATATTACCACACCGCCGGTCACGAGTCATGATGGCAGTCAAATTCCATGTGACCGACTAGTCACGGTAATTAGGCTTCTCCAAGCTCTGATGCTGATGATGGTCATTAGTAGCCTACCAAACTTGCTAACTGCCTGGTACTCTGCACTCTATTGTCCCTCTAATCACTCTGACATCAATGCAAATGTATTTGAAAATCGAATCAAACACTTGAGCTCATGTTGCACAACATTTCTATAGGCTATGCAATTGAGTGAGAAAACAGAGTGATGGCCTTGTCATGACTCTCTCTCCTGGGTGAGGATCATGGGTGCCAGATTAGCCCAAACCCCCTCTCTCCCACAGGAGAGGGGGGAGTTGGTCCGATTTTATGACTTAACAACCGGATCGTAAATACCTTGCAGAAACTCTCCCTTTGGCCCTGCAGTATGGAGAAGTAAAACATCCATTGCGTGTAGAGAGAGACTCTTGCTAAAAACTCTAACATCAAAATATTGGACTTTGGAACATTAGTTTTGAAATCCAAACATTTGGAATGGTCAGGGGTATTTAAAGAACAATCCTGTCAAACGTTTATTATTTTGTGATATCAATAACTAAATAACTATCTCTGAAGGTGTACACATTTTAGTTATCAGGTTTGCATGTAATTGTTGTATTAAATAAATGATTAGGTATAAGAATACTTTTGAAAATATAACAATGTGATTTTAGCCTTCTAAATGAGATAATTGTTTTTCATATAGACTTTTGCTCAGTCAGTAACCACGCCCAAGTGGGCACAGACATTGTGTCAATGTGACGGAACCGCCCTCCAAGGCGAGTGTTTAAAAGGAATCGCTGAAGAATTAACATTAGACCAAAACATGCCGGGTTGCTGCCGGTGTGTAAAGTGGTCCTAGCTGTACCCTGAATAATCAACCATTGAGACCAGTCTACGTGCAACGCAAGCTGAATACGTGACAAATGGTTTAAAACTACAAGACCAGAAAATGGTAAGACCCTCTGAAACTCTCGACGAGTGAAGAAGTTGAAGACGAGACTACACATTCACAGTCTGCAGCTGTATATGTAAAATAATCTAGGAAACTCGACCAAAGGACATTGGGACCTCTGGTGGACAAACCAGAGTCTTACATCCCTCAAACTAATCGCCATAGACAGACGAGTGGTTTCAACAGAGAGACGACAGAGAAAGACATCTAAGCGTAAATATATGTTGCATTTCTAAATCCGAATGAGCGGTGGTTAGGGTGCTAAATATCCATATTCACGACGAGCGTATTTTCCAAATGTATGTACGATAAGTCCACTCTCTTTGTCTCTCCCGCTCTTTCAATACTAGCCTGAATGATATATTACCACTTATGAATGATGCCCAGTTTAAGGCAAACAGCGCATGCTTTTTGGGGGGACTTTTTCAAATCATAATTACACACCTCATATAACCTAGCCCATAGGCCTATATGTTTTGATAAGGTTTGTATCACAAGTAAAGTGGCCAGATAACTTCTTAAAATGAAGCACATCCATCCACTTTACAAGGGGTGTAGAGCCTAACTGGCAAAGAGCTTTAAGTTCAAGTTTGGGGAAGATAATTTTCACCATAAAAATGCACCTTTATAATAAAAGCATTACGTGCATAATCACATTTGTGGTCACTTTTGATAAAGGGGTTTTACTGCTAATGGAACATTTGCGCTTCTAGCCTACTGCAGTGGGCGCATTGCTGCGCTTATAATGGGAAGAAATAGCCTACAGTAATAGTTTATCAATATTTTAAGCTAAACATTCTCATCTGTTGTGTCAGGCTCATTGCTTAAAAAAGGTTTATTGATGCCAGTGGTTGTATTAATTTGTCCCGGACTAATTCTCGCACAGAATAGGTAAACTTTTGCACTATGGGGGATAGTAAATTGACATAGGCTTGTGCTTTTGCTGTTCATTAGGCCTACTCATCTTGTTGGCTGACGAAAAGTAAACGTGGACAGTCGAATGGTGTAAAGTACTTAAGTAAAAATACTTAGTTGTTTTTTAGGGTTTTTGTACTTTATTATTTACACTTTTGACAACTTTTACTTTACTACATTCCTAAAGAAAAGAATGTACATTTTACTCCATACATTTTCCCTGACACCCAAAAGTAATCGTTACATTTTGAATGCTTAGCGAACAGGAACATGGCCCAATTCATGCACTTATCAAGAGAACATCCCTGGTCATCCCTACTGCCTCTGATCTGGCTGACTCACAAAAACACAAATGCTTTGTTTGTAAATTTTATCTGCATGTTGTACTGTGCCCCTGGCTATCCATAATTTAAAAAACAAGAACATTGTACCATCTGGTTTATTTAATATAAGCTATTTGAAATGATTCATACTTATACTTTTGATACTTAAGTATATTTTTGCAGTTACATTTACTTTTGATACTTAAGTATATTTCAAACGAAATACTTTTACTCAAGCAGTATTTTACTGGGTGACTTTCACTTTTACTTGAGTCATTTTCTATTAAGGTATCTTTACTTTTACTCAAGTATGGCAACTGGGTACTTTTTACACCACTAGACAGTTCTTCCAATATCTTCAGTATGCACCTCGTAATTAGATAAGGACATGTGCAGTTGCGTCCCCCGATGTGTCTGTCTTCACTTGTAGCCTGTGAGAAACACCCAATCACGTGACTGAGAACCATGGAAGTGAGAGGCAAGGAGTGGGGAGAAGGGAATTATAATGATCAAATTCAGCCCAAGGGCATTACGGCTACTGGCCGCAAAAGGAATGGATTTTTTTAGAGGGATTATTTGGCCTCACAAAGGGGATGCAGCCCGGAAATTCGAGGCATTTTCAAGTGCTTGTCAATAATATAAAATAATGCCACGGAATTCGAAGCAAATCTTGTTTGCTAAATTAACTAGTGTAGCCCACAGCCAAGGACAACTCAGCTATTCTGTTCTTCTGAAATAGACTACATTTTCTTCATATATTGTTTTTTTTAGACCTGTCTAAAATAAATAATGGATTTATTGTGATGGTGTAGGCTATTTTACATGGATCTATTAGACTTTTTAAAATGATGTTCCAAAGGTCTGCATCAGTGGCTTGTAGGCTATGCGTGGAAGACAGGAGACGCTAAATGTGTTTATGTTAACTCAGCCGTGAGACTGGCAGTTATTTGCTTGACAATCACCACCTGACAACATTTCATGACCACCACAGCCATAATTTAACTCCCAACTTTTGGGGCAGTAAGATGGAAAATGTATTTAGAAATTTACCCACTCAACCACACAGCCATGTACCATGTGAGGAACATGGGCCCCATATCAGAAGACAAATATGAGATTAAAGGCTAAATGTGAACTTCAAACATTTTGCTGCCATACTGTTCAGAATTCCCCCAGTCTGGGCATGGAGGTGGAGCAAAGGCATTGGTATCAGGTGTGCCCTCTAGCAAACTCTATAGTCAAGAATAAAAACAGGCACGTTTGCGGGCGCCTCCCCTGTATTTAGGTCCTTCACAAACTAAGACAGGAAAGAGCACATCAAACACCCAGGTGAAACTCTACTGTATAGACACAAAGTTTGTGTCAATAACAATGTAAATACAAATTGCTATTACATTGAAGAAGGAAACCGAAAAATAATTCAGTCAACAAGAACGTTTGTTTTGTGTAACATTTTGGCTGCTAATGGTCAATGATAATCCTAATCAAACAGCCATTTTGAATAATTGATCCGTATTCTTGATTTTACATGTAGTTGTACATTGACACAATTGCATTGTTTGCACCTTTCGTGCACTTGTTTTTTTATGCAAATGAAGGCCTGTTTTTTAGTTAATACTGCTGGTTTGTTTGCCTTCTAGTTTTATGAGCTTGATATTGTGTTCAATGGTTGCCCCACATACTACAGTGCATGACCAAAAGTATGTGGACGCCTGGGAAGGCTTTCCACTAGATGTAGGAACATTGCTGCAGGGACATGCTTCCATTCAGCCACAGTCGGCGTTCCAATTCATCCCAAAGGTGTTTGAGGGGGTTGAGGTCAGGGCTCTGTGCAGGCCAGTCAAGTTCTTCCACACCGACCTAGACAAACCATATCTGTATGGACCTCGCTTTGTGCACAGGGGCATTATCATGCTGAAACTGGAAAGGGGCCTTACCCAAACTGTTGCCACAAAGTTGGAAGCACAGACTCGTCTATAATGTCATTGTATGCTGTACTGTTAAGATTTCCCTTCACTGGAACTAAGGGGCCTATCCCGAACCATGAAACGCTACCTGCCCCAATGCACTATGCACCTGGCATCCGCCAAACCCAGATTCGTCCGTCGGACTGCCAGATGGAAAAGCGTGATTCATCACTCCAGAGAACGTTTCTCCACTGCTCCAGAGTCCAATGGTGGTGAGCTTTACACCACTCCAGCTGACGCTTGGCATTACACATGGTGATATTAGACTTGTGTGCAGCTGCTCGGCCATGGAAACTAATTTAATGAAGCTGCCGACAAACAGTTATTGTGCTGACGTTGCTTTCAGAGGCAGTTTGGAACTCGGTAGTGAGTGTTGCAACTGAAGATAGACAATGTTTACGTGCTGCGCACTTCAGGACTCGACGGTCGCGTTCTGTGAGCTTGTTTGGCCTACCACTTCGCTTCTGAGCCGCTGTTGCTCCTAGACGTTTCCACTTCACAATAACAGCACTTACAGTTGACCGGGGCAGCTCTAGCAGGGCTTTTCCCACATTTGTTACATTACAGCCTTATTCTAAAATGGATTCAATAAAAAATTTTACTCATCAATCTGCACACAATACCCCATAAAGACAAAGCAAAAACAGGTTTTTAGAAATATTGAAGGTCCCCAAGAACACAGTAGCATACATCATAGTTAAATGGAAAAAGCTTGGAACCACCAAGACTCTTCCTAGCCCTTTGACTCATACAATCACATATTTGTGATCATTGTTGAGTGGTCCCTGCAGCGTATGATCTCAAATACGTGATTGGAACAGTATCAACAGAACGTATGACACAACAAACAGGTCTAAACACCATTGTTTTCTGAACAGCATCGAAATATTTTTTGGTACTGATGGAAAATAAAGGTCTTAAACTTTATTCCTCAATTTGACCTTTTATTGTAAAAGATAAATGCGAACTTCATCATCCAAGCATCACACGGAACACATCCACAGCCAAACTCATTCCATAAACTAGTCTAAAAAATAGGTTGCGCTGACAAAAAAACAAAACATAATGTCACGGCCGTCAAAGGAAGTGGACCAAAGTGCAGCGTGGTAAGCGTACATATTCCTTTTATTTAGGTGACGCCAACAAAACAATAAGCAATACAAAACAACCGTGAAGCTTAAGGGCTATGTGCCACAAACAAAGTTAACTTCCCACACAGAAAGGAGGGAAAAGGGCTACCTAAGTATGGTTCCCAATCAGAGACAACGATAGACAGCTGTCCCTGATTGAGAACCATACCCGGCCAAAACAAAGAAATACAAAAACATAGAAAATAGAACATAGAATGCTCACCCAAATCACACCCTGACCAAACCCAAAATAGAGACATAAAAAGCTATCAGGTCAGGGCGTGACACATAAGTTAGCAATGTAACAGCTTGACTAGTTTACAATGTACCACATCTGGTGAGCACAAGAGACTAATGTAATGCTGTTTAGAAAATAAATGAGTGTCAGCTAAGCTAACAGCAGCTAAAATTCTTTATGAAGGCAGCCATGTTTGTTTACGTTTGACAAGCAAAAACTCCCTAATCCCAGAATGCAATTCACTATACAAACACAAATAAACAGTCAAAGATGACTGCGCTCATAGTTTAGCCACTTTTCAGCATATTACAAATCGTTGATGTACTTGTTACAGTGTATACAAAAACCAGAGCACATGACTTGACAAGTCGTTTACCGTTTTTGACAATCACAAAGCAAATATAATGTTTTCACCTCACAGATCATCACATCAAATACAAGCCTACTGCCTAGCCTTACCGTTGCAAAAAAGCTTAACAGGGATGAAACCATTTTAGGGGGTTTTGTGGGGGGGTTCATTTAATTTGTGGGGGGTTTTCAAGTCTGTGGGTAGAAATGGGGGAAGGTATTGTGTGTGTGTGTGTGTGTGTGTTGTGAGTGAGTGCCAAGGTGGCTTAGCAGTTCAGACGTCTTTTTCTGTTCCGTATTGTTCGTGTCCTGTATATATATATATTTACACCTTTCTTCGCATATCTTTTATCTATTTTATTATCCAAGAACTCAACTACAAAAGCTTTCCTGCAAAAGCTTTCCTGCAACCCGCTTCACCAATTACAAAAAGTATTACTTACCTCAATCTGAAAATCCATCGTGGAAGCTAGCCAGGGGCTAATTCAGAAGCTAGCCTGAAAGCTTAACCAGAAGCTACTCCGATAGCTAGCCAGAAGCTAATCTGTAGCTGCCCCGAAATTAGCCGGTTTGCTGGCTAGCGTTGGTGTTTCAGCTGCCCACGTTTAGTGGTCATCAGCTATTCCTTTAGCTCGATAATCTACCGGCACTTTTGTGCAACGCGACTCGGATCGGAGCATTCCGGGACTCTTTTTTTCTCTCAGTTTCCCCGGATTCCAGCCGCAGGCTCTGGACACTTGTACCTTGATTTCGCAGCTAGCTAGCTGCAAACCGTGTGACTATTGGCTTACGTCGACCCCGGAGCAAACTCTAATCATTCTGGAGCTAGCCAGCTGAGGAGTTCCATCACCATCCGGACCCGTTTCTTTTGTTGCTGCTGCAGATACGGAACCCCACCGGGCCTTCACGACTGACTGCCGCGACTGACTGCCGACGTTATCTGCCCGAGGGATTTATCCAACTGGCACCTCCGTCCCGACGTTACCTGAACGCTCATCTGAGGCCCGCTAATCGTTAGCTGTCTTATCGGCTGCTATTTGAACAAGTATATTGGACAACTATTATTATTATTATTATTTATTTATTTTATTTTTTCCTTGGGTCACTATATCTATTTTGCCAATTTGGATTGATCCCCTCTACCACACGGAACCCCACTACACGGAACCCCACTAACCTACCGACGGAAACGCACAAGGTATCTACAAACAGACCTCCATCCTATGCTGCTACCGATAGCCATATACCCGGCCAGCTGTCTGGATCGCCACGACCCCAACCAACCTCTACTCACTGGACCCTTATTGATCACTCGATTAGCATGCCTCTCCTTAATGTAAATATGCCTTGTCCATTGCTGTTCTGGTTAGTGTTTATTGGCTTATTTCACTGTAGAGATTCTAGCCCTGCTCTCTATACCATATCCAACCTCTCAGTTCCACCACCCACATATGCGATGACATCACCTGGTTTAAATGATGTTTCTAGAGACAATATCTCTCTCATCATCACTCAATACCTAGGTTTACCTCCACTGTATTCACATCCTACCATACCTTTGTCTGTACATTATTCCTTTAAACTATTTTATCGCCCCCAGAAACCTCCTTTTACTCTCTGCTCTAGTAGCTCTAGGCGACCAATTCTCATAGCTTTTAGCCGTACCCTTATCCTACTCCTCCTCTGTTCCTCTGGTGATGTAGAGGTGAATCCAGGCCCTGCAGTACCTGGCTCCACTCCTATTCCCCAGGCGCTCTCTTTTGATGACTTCTGTAACCGTAATAGCCTTGGCTTCATGCATGTTAACATTAGAAGCCTCCTCCCTAAGTTTGTTTTGTTCACTGCTTTAGCACACTCTGCCAACCCGGATGTTTTAGCCGTGTCTGAATCCTGGCTTAGAAAGACCACCAAAAATTCAGACATTTTCATCCCCAATTACAAGATTTTCAGACAAGATAGAACGGCCAAAGGGGGCGGTGTTGCAATCTGTTATACTATCCAGGTCTGTTCCCAAACAATTTGAACTTCTACTTTTAAAAATCCACCTCTCTAAAAACAAGTCTCTCACCGTTGCCGCCTGCTATAGACCACCCTCTGCCCCCAGCTGTGCTCTGGACACTATATGTGAACTGATTGCCCCCCATCTATCTTCAGAGCTCGTGCTGCTAGGCGACCTAAATTTGAACATGCTCAACACCCCAGCCACCCTACAATCTAAGCTTGATGCCCTCAATCTCACACAAATTATAAATGAACCTACCAGGTACCACCCCAATTCCGTAAACACGGGTACCCTCATAGATATCATCCTAACAAACTTGCCCTCCAAATACACCTCTGCTGTTTTCAACCAAGATCTCAGCGATCACTGCCTCATTGCCTGCATCCGTAATGGGTCAGCGGTCAAACGACCTCCACTCATCACTGTCAAACGCTCCCTGAAACACTTCAGCGAGCAGGCCTTTCTAATCGACCTGGCCGGGGTATCCTGGAAGGATATTGATCTCATCCCGTCAGTAGAGGATGCCTGGTCATTTTTTAAAAATGCCTTCCTCACCATCTTGAATAAGCATGCCCCATTCAAGAAATTTAGAACCAGGAACAGATATAGCCCTTGGTTCTCTCCTGACCTGACTGCCCTTAACCAACAGAAAAACATCCTATGGCGTTCTGCATTAGCATCGAACAGCCCCCGTGATATGCAACTTTTCAGGGAAGCCAGAAACCAATATACACAGGCAGTTAGAACAGCCAAGGCTAGCTTTTTCAAGCAGAAATTTGCTTCCTGCAACACAAATTCAAAAAAGTTCTGGGACACCGTAAAGTCCATGGAGAATAAGAACACCTCCTCCCAGCTTCCAACCGCTCTGAAGATAGGAAACACTGTCACCACCGACAAATCCACTATAATTGAGAATTTCAATAAGCATTTTTCTACGGCTGGCCATGCCTTCCACCTGGCTACCCCTACCCCGGACAACAGCACTGCCCTCCCCTCTGCTACTCGCCCAAGCCTTCCCCATTTCTCTTTCTCCCAAATACAGTCAGCTGATGTTCTAAATGAGCTGCAAAATCTGGACCCTTACAAATCAGCCGGGCTAGATAATCTGGACCCTTTCTTTCTAAAACTATCTGCTGAAATTGTTGCCACCCCTATTACTAGCCTCTTCAACCTCTCTTTCGTGTCGTCTGAGATCCCCAAAGATTGGAAAGCAGCTGCGGTTATCCCCCTCTTCAAAGGGGGGGACACCCTTGACCCTAACTGCTACAGACCTATATCTATCCTACCCTGCCTTTCTAAGGTCTTCGAAAGCCAAGTCAACAAACAGATTACCGACCATTTCGAATCCCACCACACCTTCTCCGCAATGCAATCTGGTTTCAGAGCTGGTCATGGGTGCACCTCAGCCACGCTCAAGGTCATAAACGATATCGTAACCGCCATCGATAGGAAACAATACTGTGCAGCCGTATTCATTGACCTGGCCAAGGCCTTTGACTCTGTCAATCACCACATCCTCATTGGCAGACTCGACAGCCTTGGTTTCTCTAATGATTGCCTCGCCTGGTTCACCAACTACTTCTCTGATCGAGTTCAGTGTGTCAAATCGGAGGGTCTGTTGTCCGGGCCTCTGGCAGTCTCTATGGGGGTGCCACAGGGTTCAATTCTTGGACCGACTCTCTTCTCTGTTTACATCAATGATGTCGCTCTTGCTGCTGGTGATTCTCAGATCCACCTCTACGCAGACGACACTATTCTGTATACTTCTGGCCCTTCTTTTGACACTGTGTTAACAACCCTCCAGGCGAGCTTCAATGCCATACAACTCTCCTTCCGTGGCCTCCAACTGCTCTTAAATACAAGTAAAACCAAATGCATGCTCTTCAACCGATCACTGCCTGCTCCTGCCCGCCTGTCCAACATCACTACTTTGGACGGCTCTGACTTAGAATATGTGAACACCTACAAATACCTAGGTGTCTGGTTAGACTGTAAACTCTCCTTCCAGACTCACATCAAACATCTCCAATCCAAAGTCAAATCTAGAATTGGCTTCCTATTCCGCAACAAAGCATCCTTTACTCATGCTGCCAAACATACCCTTGTAAAACTGACCATCCTACCAATCCTCGACTTCGGTGATGTCATTTACAAAATAGCCTCCAAAACCCTACTCAATAAATTGGATGCAGTCTATCACAGTGCCATCCGTTTTGTCACCAAAGCCCCATATACTACCCACCACTGCGACCTGTACACTCTCGTTGGCTGGCCCTCGCTTCATACTCGTCGCCAAACCCACTGGTTCCAGGTCATCTACAAGACCCTGCTAGGTAAAGTCCCCCCTTATCTCAGCTCGCTGGTCACCATAGCAGCACCTACCTGTAGCACGCGCTCCAGCAGGTATATCTCTCTAGTCACCCCCAAAACCAATTCTTCCTTTGGACGCCTCTCCTTCCAGTTCTCTGCTGCCAATGACTGGAACGAACTACAAAAATCTCTGAAACTGGAAACACCTATCTCCCTCACTAGCTTTAAGCACCAGCTGTCAGAGCAGCTCATAGATTACTGCACCTGTACATAACCCATCTACAATTTAGCCCAAACAACTACCTCTTTACCTACTGTATTTATTTATTAATTTATTTTGCTCCTTTGCACCCCATTATTTCTGTCTCTACTTTGCACTTTCTTCCACTGCAAACCAACCATTCCATTGTTTTATTTTTATTTTATTTTTATTTATTTTATTTATTTTTTTTATTTTTATTTTATTTTACTTGCTGTGTTGTACTCACTTCGCCTCCATGGCCTTTTATATTTTTATTTATTTATACATATATTTGTTTGCCTTCACCTCCCTTATCTCACCTCACTTGCTCACATTGTATATAGACTTTTTTTTTTTTTTTCACTGTATTATTGACTATATGTTTGTTTTACTCCATGTGTAACTATGTGTTGTTGTATGTGTCGAACTGCTTTGCTTTATCTTGGCCAGGTCGCAATTGTAAATGAGAACGTGTTCTCAATTTGCCTACCTGGTTAAATAAAGGTTAAATAAAAAATAAATAAAAAATTGTGGGGGGATATGATGCAGGAAATACTACTATGATGGTGGATTTATCAATAAATGGGGTCAAATGCAAGAAAAGGTTATACGCTAAATAAAAATAAACCCCCTGGAAAGGGGGGTCTGAGCTGGCAACCCTTAGGTACCAAAGTTACATTCTGATGCCGTGTTCAAGACAACTGGGATCTCTGGGGAAAAAATTAGACGGTCATCCAATTCAGAATTCCAACTTGGGAAATCAGGCCTCGGTCTAGAGCTCAGACTTTCGGACCTGAAGATCATTGAAGTCATGATTTTACCTAGTATTTTTCCGAGTTCACAGTTGTCTTGAAGCATCATATGTCAGTCGAGCGTTATAACATCTTTGGTCTGACAGACACTAACGTGACAAACAGAATGCTTTGTATGATGTCAACAAACATGTCGCCACACATAGCCGGCAAATAGCTTAACATTAACTCATCATAATCAGTACAATATTTAAGTATTTTACACAAATCGTGTGTTCATTACAATCTATGCAAGAACCGGAATGCATGATTTGTCACCAGTACTTGAAAACATGTTATTAAAACAGTAAATACAGATCCATACATACAGTGGGGAGAACAAGTATTTGATACACTGCCGATTTGGCAGGTTTTCCTACTTACAAAGCATTTAGAGGTCTGTAATTTTTTATCATAGGTACACTTCAACTGTGAGAGACGGAATATAAAACAAAAATCCAGAAAATCACATTGTATGATTTTTAAGTAATTAATTTGCATTTTATTGCATGACATAAGTATTTGATACATCAGAAAAGCAGAACTTAATATTTGGTACAGAAACCTTTGTTTGCAATTACAGAGATCATATGTTTCCTGTAGTTCTTGACCAAGTTTGCACACACTGCAGCAGGGATTTTGGCCCACTCCTCCATACAGACCTTCTCCAGATCCTTCAGGTTTCGGGGCTGTCGCTGGGCAATACGGACTTTCAGCTCCCTTCAAATATTTTCTATTGGGTTCAGGTCTGGAGACTGGCTAGGCCACTCCAGGACCTTGAGATGCTTCTTAAGGAGCCACTCCTTAGTTGCCCTGGCTGTGTGTTTCGGGTCGTTGTCATGCTGGAAGACCCAGCCACGACCCATCTTCAATGCTCTTACTGAGGGAAGGAGGTTGTTGGCCAAGATCTCGCGATACATGGCCCCATCCATCCTCCCCTCAATACGGTGCAGTCGTCCTGTCCCCTTTGCAGAAAAGCATCCCCAAAGAATGATGTTTCCACCTCCATGCTTCACGGTTGGGATGGTGTTCTTGGGGTTGTACTCATCCTTCTTCTTCCTCCAAACACGGCGAGTGGAGTTTAGACCAAAAAGCTCTATTTTTGTCTCATCAGACCACATGACCTTCTCCCATTCCTCCTCTGGATCATCCAGATGGTCATTGGCAAACTTCAGACGGGCCTGGACATGCGCTGGCTTGAGCAGGGGGACCTTGCGTGCGCTGCAGGATTTTAATCCATGACGGAGTAGTGTGTTACTAATGGTTTTCTTTGAGACTGTGGTCCCAGCTCTCTTCAGGTCATTGACCAGGTCCTGCCGTGTAGTTCTGGGCTGATCCCTCACATTCCTCATGATCATTGATGCCCCACGAGGTGAGATCCTGCATGGAGCCCCAGACCGAGGGTGATTGACCGTCATCTTGAACTTCTTCCATTTTCTAATAATTGCGCCAACAGCTGTTGCCTTCTTACCAAGCTGCTTGCCTATTGTCCTGTAGCCCATCCCAGCCTTGTGCAGGTCTACAATTTTATCCCTGATGTCCTTACACAGCTCTCTGGTCTTGGCCATGGAGAGGTTGGAGTCTGTTTGATTGAGTGTGTGGACAGGTGTCTTTTATACAGGTAACGAGTTCAAACAGGTGCAGTTAATACAGGTAATGAGTGGAGAACAGGAGGGCTTCTTAAAGAAAATCTAACAGGTCTGTGAGAGCCAGAATTCTTACTGGTTGGTAGGTGATCAAATACTTATGTCATGCAATAAAATGCTAATTAATTACTTAAAAATCATACAATGTGATTTTCTGGATTTTTGTTTTAGATTCCGTCTCTCACAGTTGAAGTGTACCTATGATAAAAATTACAGACCTCTACATGCTTTGTAAGTAGGAAAACCTGCAAAATCGGCAGTGTATCAAATACTTGTTCTCCCCACTGTACATATGATGTGCTACAGCAGAAACGACAACATGATATACAGAAAATAAGCCACTTACTTTGATAGGAACGCACACATGTCCAAAGTCCAATTTGTAAGACAAATAACCACGAAGGCAATGCGGGCGCAAGCCAGAAAATGTGCTGTGGGAAGCGTTTGTGCAAAGCCTGTTCTGACTAGAGATGTGCAATGTCTTCATCCTTGATCTGGGGAAACACTTGGGAAGTGCTTGGGCTCACATTGAAGAGAGAAGTTTGTCCGCTCAGTAAAGCCTTAAACATAAATTGTCCACAGGAGTGAAATGGGCTACGTCTTGTGCGAATTAACGAGGAGGTGGAACACACCTCAATTCAAACTGTTGTTAGAAAATAAAACTTGTTATAAAATAATTAGAAATTGACAAGTTGAAACATAGCCTATTGATAATATGCAGGCAGCGCGCCTTGGTTTGCGGGCAGTGTGGGTAACTGTCGTGTTAAGTAACAATCACATTTTGGAACAGTGAGAGGATTCTGACATCACGCGCATGAAAAAACTCACGCAGGGGCGACGGTTAGAGATATTTGGAACTCGCACGTGAAAAGGCTAGAGCTGGCCACCCGGCCAAACTGAGCAATCGGGGGAGAAGGGCCTTGGTCAGGGAGGTGACCAAGAACCCGATGATCACTCTGACAGAGCTCCAGAGTTCCTCTTTGGAGATGGGAGAAACTTCCAGAAGGTCAACCATCTCTGTAGCGCTCCACTAATCAGGCCTTTATGGTAGAGTGGCCAGACGGAAGCCAATCCTCAGTAAAAGGCACATGACAGCCCACTTGGAGTGGTTTGATGAAACCAAGATTGAACTCTTTGGCCTGAATGCCAAGCATCACGTCTGGAGGAAACCTGGCACCATCCATACAGTGAAGCATGGTGGTTTCTCAGCGGCAGGGACTGCGACACTAGTCAGGATCGAGGGAAAGATGTACGGAGCAAAGTACAGAGAGATCCTTGATGAAAACCTGCTCCAGAGCGCTCAGGACCTCAGACTGGGGAGAAGGTTCACCTTCCAACGGGACAACGACCCTAAGCACACAGCCAACACAACGCAGGAGTGGCTTCGGGACAAGTCTCTGAATGTTGTTGAGTGGCCCAGTCAGAGCCTGAACTTTAACCCGATCGAACATCTCTGGAGAGACCTTAAAATAGCTGACAGAGCTTGAGAGGATCTGTAGAGAAGAATGGGAGAAACTCCACAAATACAGGTGTGCCAAGCTTGTAGCGTCATACCCAAGAAGACTCTAGGCTGTAATCGCTGCCAAAGGTGCTTCAACAAAGTACTGAGTAAAGAGTCTGAATACTTACATGTATGTAAATGTGATATTTCAGTTTTTTAATTTATTTTACATCTAAAAACTTTTTTTTTTGCTTTGTCATTATGGGGTATGGTGTGTAGATTGATGAGGGGGAAAAACGATTTAATCTGTTTTAGAATAAGGCTGTAACGTAACAAAATGTGGAAAAAGTCAAGGGGTCTGAATAGTTTCTGAATGCACTGTATAGTGTATATGTTACAGTATATGTTTAGTCTGCTCTAGCCTACCACACCACATGTTATTGAATCCCACTTTTGACATTCATGTGTATGCATTTGTCATACTGCTATTGATATATTTAATCATTGTACATATATTCATATTGCAATTTATTAATATTAAAGCAGTTCAAAACTTAATGATGTAATAATAAGAGTCATTTCTCTCTCCCTTCAGAAAAACATAGATACTAATTTACCCACGTGCTGGCCAATCCTTACGAAAGCTAATCAAGATAAGGGTGACAGACTAATGCCAACTGAACTGTCAACTGTCAATCATATCATCTAACTGTACTGTGATTCAATCAATCATCAGTCAATCAAATGTATTAATTTATGAAGCCCTTTTTACACCAGCCCGATGTCGCAAAGTGCTATACAGAAACCCAGCCTAAAACCCCAAACAGCAAGAAATGCGGATGTAGAAGCATGGTGGCTAGGAAAAACTCCCTAGAAAGGCAGGAACCTAGGAAGAAACCTAGAGAGGAACCAGGCTCTGAGGGGTGGCCAGTGTAACCAGGAGGAGAGGCCTCATTTGGGCTCCTGAGTGGCGCAGCGATCTAATGCACTGCATCTCAGTGCTTGAGGCGTCACTACATACCGTGGTTCGATTCCAGGCTGTATCACAACTGTCCGTGATTGGGAGTCTCATACAGCGGCGCACAATTGGCCCAGGGTCGTCTGGGTTAGGGCTTGGCCGGTGTAGGCCGTCATTGTAAATAAGAATTTGTTCTTAACTGACTTGCCTAGTTAAATAAAGGTTAAATAAAAAAATAAAAAATGTAACGCAGTAAATTCATCAGGCTTAAGCCATGTCTCAGTCAGGCCAATCACATCAAGATTATGATCAGTGATTAGTTCATTGACTATAACTGCCTTGGAATTGAGGGATCTGACATTAAGTAGCCCTATTTTGAGATGTGAGATATCACAATCTCTTTCAATAATGACAGGAATGGAGGAGGTCTTTATTCCGGTGAGATTGCTAAAGCGAACACCTCCATGTTTAGTTTTGCCCAACCTAGATCGAGGCACAGACACTGTCTCAATGGGGGATAGCTGAGCGGACTCCACTCAACTGGCAGAACAGCCTGCTGCCTGGCTTGCACCCTATCTCATTATGGAGCTAGATGAGTTAGAGCCCTGTTTATGTTCATAGATAAGATGAGAGCACCCCTCCAGCTAGGATGGAGTACGTCACTCATCAGCAGGCCAGGCTGGGTCCTGTTTGTGGGTGAGTCTCAGAATGCGGGCCAATTATCTACAAATTCTATCTTTGGGATGGACAGAAAACAGTTTTCAACCAGCGATTGAGTTGTGAGACTGCTGTATAGCTCATCACTCCCCCTAACTGGGAGGGGACCAGAGACAATTACTCGATGCCGACACATCTTTGTAGCTGATTTACACGCTGAAGCTATGTTGCGCTTGGTGACCTCTGACTGTTTCATCCTAACATCGTTGGTGCCGACGTGGATAACAATATCCCTATACTCTCTACACTCGCCAGTTTTAGCCTTAGCCAGCAGCATCTTCAGATTAGCCTTAACGTCGGTAGCCCTGCCCCCTGGTAAACAGTGTATGATTGCTGGATGATTATTTTTAAATCTAATACTGCGGGTAATGGAGTCGCCAATGACTAGGGTTTTCAATTTGTCAGAGCTAATGGTGGGAGGCTTCGGCGGCTCAGACCCCGTAACGAGTGGAGGAGAGACCAGAGAAGACTTGGCTTCAGACTCGTTGCTTAAAGGGGAGAACCGGTTGAAAGTTTCTGTCGGCTTAATGAGCGACAGCATTTCCTTCCAGAAGCCATGAGAAAGTTGTCCGGCTGCGGGGACTGTGCGAGGGGATTTATACTACTTACTGGTGGCACAGACGCTGTTTCATCCTTTCCTACACTTACATTACCCTTGCCTAACGATTGTGTCTGAAGCTGGGCTTGCAGCGCGGCTATCCTCGCCATTAGGCGATAGTTCTCCTGTATATTATGAGTACAGCGACTGCAATTAGAAGGCATAATGTTAATGTTACTACTTTACTTCGGCCGGTGGAGGTCCTGTAGAACCATGTCTATATAAACCGCCAAGGGTGAAAAAGTTGAATGAAAAAAGTAGAGTGAGGGAAAAATAAAAATATGAAACGGTTATTAAAAATGGAAAAGTAAAAACCGTAAGGTTGGCAGGTGGCAAAGTATCAACAAACCGCACAGCAGCACGGAAACAAGTCCGGAAGTTGTGCATCTGAACAACCTTCCATGTACCATCGCTTCGCATTGAACTCCGGGCTGAATTTTTGTACACGTTTTTTTAAGAGTGCTACTGCTAACATTAGCAGTCATTTCCTGTATTTTTCCCCCAATGAATGTGAAATGTAATGCCATATTAAGGGTGGCAGGTAGCCTAGCGGTTTGGAGCCGGCTAGGTGAAACATCTGTAACCCTAATTTCTCCAGGTTTGCTGTCAATAATGGTTGATCCCTGGCTCTGACCCCATAGAGCCAGGGATATGCAACAAAAAAAGTCAAATTCACACTTGTACATGTGTGAAATAGGACAAATGTAAGCACCCACCTAATTATTATATGTCCCTTGATTTTGAATAATATGAATATGATAAATGCCTTACAGATTTTTGAACCGTCTTACTTTATCAATATAAAAATGTGAAAGCCCTGTTAACGTTTTGTTGTCATTTGATATTTTGCAAAGAGAATATAAACTATTTGAAAAAGTAATGTCTTGAAAAAGGGATTTTGTATTCATACATTTTTATGCTGGACAAACGTATTTTTACAAAACTATATTTTCTCGTATCCTTTGTTTGAACATAATATTGTACATTTGAGCTTCTGGAATGACCAATGAGAAGTTTAACAGCACACCATATAATAGCTGGGGATATACAAAAAGAGGGACTCCCATTTACAGTATTTGCAAACTTCAGAAGAAGGGTTTTAAGCGCTTTAGATAGAGGAAACAACGCCAAAAAAGAATGGCTCTAATTCTGCATTAAACAGGATTCGAAACACCATAATAGCGTTTTCAACCTTTTCCAGGTTAGTGCTCTCAGTCTTCTGCAAGGTGTTGCACAACTCTTGATTAAGTGTGGCAGGTAGCCTAGTGGTTAGAGCGTAGGGCCAGTAACCGAAAGTTTGCTAGATTGAATGCCCCAGCTGTGCAATCCCACATCCCTGAGCTGATAAGGTAAAAATCTGTCGTTCTGCCC
Source organism: Salvelinus alpinus (assembly GCF_045679555.1). Classification (NCBI taxonomy): domain Eukaryota; kingdom Metazoa; phylum Chordata; class Actinopteri; order Salmoniformes; family Salmonidae; genus Salvelinus; species Salvelinus alpinus. The sequence continues at coordinate 25,830,394 of NC_092088.1, forward strand.
CTGAACAAGGCACTTAACCCACTGTTCCCAGACCGTCATTGTAAATAAGAATTTGTTCTTAACTAACTTGCCTAGTTAAAATAAAAGTTAAATAAAATGTTTTAAAAAAAAGTCATACTATGTCATGTTTCAGAACACCTTGGTGGCAGCTCAGTGACCACTAGTTTTACTGTTACAAAACACTTCATTTTAACAGTGTGCACATCAGTGTCCCCAGTTTCTTAGCACAAACCTAGATTCTGATCAACTGGGGAATAGCAATAAAATGTCACGGAGGGCAGAGAGGAAGAAAGAGAGAGAACAGCTGTTTTTTTCAAAATGCCTAAATCACAATCCCACACTCAGCGAAAGAGAGAGACTGCCAAGGGCAGGGAGGGAGGGAGGAAAGGAAGGAGGGAGGAAGAGGGAGCACACAGAGAGCCCACTGTTAGAAGGAAGAAAGGCAGATTGAGTGTCAATGGACAGCGTAGGTAGATTGCCGAACAAATTGTGCAGATTAACCCAGCACAGAAGAACATTTGGGATAGAGATAGAAAGAGAGATTACCACATTAGGATATTGAAGTACAGTAGAGTAGGATAGTGTTGTGACTGAAGGGGCAACAGGCGATTGTGATAGCCAGGACAGAGCAGCCAACCCTGGGAAGATGCTGTGAGGACTCAGGACTAGAGCCAAGTAATGGAGGTTGAGACAGCCAGCAGGCAGACACGATTGGTCAGGTACAGCAATATGGCATCTTTATGATTCATTGAGAAATTAATATGAGATGGTATGTTGAGAACTCTTTTGAGTCTTAATTTGACCAACAAAAAAAAACCCGGACTAGTCATATTTAATTCAGTTCAATTTCAAAAGCAGTTGTATGGTGCTTCTTTACTATAAAAAACTAAAAGACAAACTTAAAATGTACCCAAATGAACTTTTATTATTATTAATTAACATATTTATATTTTGATCAAAAGCCACAGTGCACGATTCATTGTGGGAAATTAGTAGTTGTAATATCAATAGATAAATGATAAACAGTCGATTAGACAGATAACACCTGTCCTTATTTATTGTGTATCCATTGGTTGACTAAACAGGTGACTCCTCGTGATTTTTGCCATTTTCTCAGTAAATCAAGTTCACTGGTTGATCTACAATGCCCTTATTGTATTGATATTGTGTTACAATATGTTTCCTACTGGTATTTTTATAAAGTAATCCATACTCTGTATGAATTCCCAGTAAGGTCATCTGCGTTTTGAAATGTTATGTACTGTATAGTTGGCCTTATATGACCCATTGTTTGTGGTTGAAATTTGTGACCATGGTACTGAACTTATTTTGAGCTAAGCTGAAAAACACTTGATATGTAACAGTTGTGTTTAGCCATAAACTAGTTTGTTTGATAGGCTTCAGAGTCATACTACATTATGCTGCCATCCAAAGCCATTTTTTTCCTCTCATTACCGGTAATAAGGCCATTATAAGATGGTCATAAGTTAAGAGGGTCATCACTAGTGTGTTGAGGTTTGAAGGTTACGATTGGTGAACACTGTCAGCATACAAGCGTCTCTGTTAGTGAGATATTGTGTTTAGATGGAAAGAGATGATTTCCTAGCGTGATTTATTCAACATAATCGTTGTCGGCGTTCTCATGATGCTCCCGGGCTCCTTGAGCGCAAGGCTACAAAGCCCGCTCTGTGTGGCACACAAACACTCTGTTTGTCTTCGCTAGCGCTCTTTAGCATTTTCCGTTTCTGTTCCCCAAGCTAGCAAGCGACCCCACCAGGTCAGAAGGAGATTCTCCAAATATTTCACTACACCCACATAAACCCTTGTTGGCTCAGGCCATCATCCCTGACAATGGCTTCTTGTTGTCTTCTCTTACTCCATGTCTCGCTCAATTGTAGTTTGTTGATAGTCGCGTAGATTAATAATGTTACCATTCGGAATAACTGGGGTCTCCCACGACTGTAGCTGTGGAGCTTTCTAGCTAGTAACAGGATTCAGTAACAGTGACATAACAGAACACACACAAAACGGATGGATTTCCAATGACTTCATCCCTTCCTGCTTCCTTGCCTTCAACATGTTAACCCCATCCCCCTGTCCACCCTTTTTTTATATTCCCTTTTTCCGTCCTCCTCAGCAGTGCAGTCTAGTGCTGCCGTTTTGCGCTCCCCTCGCATGTCTCGCATACCATCTTTGCTTTCTGCGCCATATTGATTTTCACACACTCCCAGAACCCCACCTGCTACCATGGCTAAGCAGCTGTCACCTGTCAGTTTCGCCATGGGACGGCAGGGCCTGTGAGGGCTCAGAATAGAACTCTGTGAGAGAGAGTTGGGGGGAAAAGGGTCGGGCAAGTACACTACGGTACCCCCCCTCATAAGGAACAGAAAGTGGATAACAGTTCGGTATGGATATGTGCTTGTTACATGATACATTTTGTACTTGGGAGCAAATTACATCGTTTTTTTGATGGGAATGAATTGAATGGGAGTAACACACTGTTTGGTTTGTATAGTTGTATAGTTGTATGTAGTAGTGTGTTGGTAATGTTGGTTGGGTCTGGTGAGGCAAGCCCTGTTGAGTACACTCGTTGTTATTGAGAATCAAGTTTAGGCCTACTTATCGCCATTGACTGTAGCTGTTGATTTGTTACTTACCAGTGTTTGTGCTTGCTTGGTGTCTTCTGGTTGGTATTGCCACTGTCAGCTCTTCATAGAAAAGCTGTGTAGTACAAACCATTATGGGCCTCTTGCTGTTATGATCACAGTTAGCCTTTTTTTAGTTAGTGAAGAGAACCTGTACATCTATTGACTATGTAAAATTAGGCATCAACGTATCATTCTTTCATGGCAAATCGTTCATACGGACACTGAAGTGCATACAATTGTTAATCAATGTTTACCTTCCTAATCTCCTCTCCTCGCCCTCATCTCCTCTTCCTCTTTTCTTCTCCTTCTCTCTCTCTCTCTCTCTCTCTCTCTCTCTCTCTCTCTCTCTCTCTCTCTCTCTCTCTCTCTCTCTCTCTCTCTCTCTCTCTCTCTCTCTCTCTCTCTCTCTCTCTCTCTCTCTGTGTCTCTCTCTCTCTCTCTCTGTCTCTCTCTCTCTCTCTCTCTCTCTCTCTGTATCTTTCTCACAGAATGGAGGACCAGGACAGAATGAGCCATGCCTCAAGTGTGGTCACAATCTCCTCTTTTCCCGTCAGAAGCAAGGTTTGTCTCTCCTGTCCTGAACCACCTCTACCTCTACCTTTGCTTCGTTTTTGTTTAACAAGCTCAATGCTCATTGGCACGACTGAACATCGTGACGCTCGACATTTACGGAGGTTATTTTATCAGCACAGCTATCAATGATCCTCTCTCAAACTCTCACAGGACGGTGATGACAGGGTGCAGACGTTTGGGAAGAGATGTAGAGCGGCTAAGAGAGACCCCAATTGCCCCGTGGTGATAAGAGGTTGGCTCAATAAGAAGGTACTGTTCAGTAAACAGAACATCCTAGATCACGTTTTGATCACTGCACGGTAGCAATTAAACAGGCATTGTTTTGAATGTGGACGTCGGACTTTCGGTAACACTATGTTAAAACTCGTGAATAATCCATGAATGCTTATTAATGTTTATTCATGCTTATAGCTGCTTCAAAACGTGTTTCTACTTGTCATAAATGCTTATGAATTGTAAATCGTGTAATTCTTATAAATGTTTCGTCCCATGTAGGACAGCTCTGGGCTGAAACTGTGGAAGAGAAGGTGGTTTGTCCTGTCTAACTACTGTTTATTCTACTACAAAGGCAAGCGAAGAATACTGTTGTCGTGTGTGTACCTGACATAAATAGTGCAGTTTTCTCCAGCTTTTTTCTCCAGCTTCTCTCATCTCTTTTTCTCTCTCAACTCGTTCTCTTCCAGACAGCAGAGAAGAATCTGTTTTGGGTAGCATCCCGCTACCTAGCTACAACATTCTCTTCTGCACACCACGAGAATGCAAGAACAGAAAAAACACTTTCAAAGTAAGTAACCTAGTATACGTTCCACTTTTCACTATGTCGACTCTATGTTCAGTATCTGTATGTTTTTATACTGTATGCACAGTATATGTGTCTGTGTACACTGTAAAATAATGTATTAATATGATATTAGGTGGTGCACCAGGGAATGCGCTCCTACTTCTTCAGTGCAGACACTCAGGAGGACATGCTGGGCTGGGTCAGAGCACTCAGTCAGTCCGCCTGTATGGAAGCAGACAGCTCCATCAGCAGGTACCTGTATAGAGCTCTATTGGACACTTCTTCATCTTTGGATTTCCTTAAATAAAACCTTTACGTAATAATAACAATAATAATAACACAGGACTCAGTTAGAACTGTATTTTATTTTATTATAAAGAGGATATAATCCAGTCATTATGGAATTTTTATTTAAAAAATTATAAATGTATTATCCTTCCTTTTCTCCGTTCTCTCAGGCGTTGCTCGAGTTATCAGGACTTCACGCAGATAGGTGGCAGCAGTGAGTCGGTGGATCTCCCTCATTCCCCCTCTCTCCGTGGTCCCCGTAATGCCGCGCACACCAACACATCACAGAGGAATCCAAGTCAGGTCGCCAGGGGGAGAATGGGGACACCACATTCGGAACCAAGAGGGAGGCGGAGCGTACGAGGAAGGTAGAACGGGAGGATTTGCAAGCAGCCTCAGTGCCTAGACATCTGTCACCTGCCACTGTCTCTGTCACCAAGCACATTTAGAAAGTCGCACAATTGTTCTGGGGGAATTGTCTAAGGGGGGGGGTGGTGACTTCTGTGCATTCTGTGCTATTTTGTGTACTTAGCCCATCGCCCAGAACACCCAGCCCAATTGAATTTAGCAGCAGAAGGAGAGACCGGACAGATGAGGATTCCCTCCCCTTCCATTCTGGTCCTAACACACCACCCAAGCCCACAGAATTCATGGGGACAGGTTCTTTGACCCCCAGAGGTCAATTGGGATCGCGACCCCACACACCAGTCGGGCGGGTTGATATTCGACCCCAGGAGGATCCTCCCATGACGCCACAGACCATGTGTTACGCCCCTGTGTCTCCCAAGATGGAGTTTAAATCCGCCCCCCACACTCCAGGGACTGACAGATGGCAAACAATCAACAGGGTGAGGAGGACACGACTCATTGATTTGTGGTGTTATTCTACGACGACACCTGTAAAGGTTTAGATGCCGGGTGGAGAATCAAATAATAGAAGGATTCAATGAGTCCGTGGCGTGTTATTGTTACAAGGTAAAACTAAAACATAGACAAGATAACATAATTAAAGAAGAAGTTAATTAAGGTTGGGATTAAGGTTGGGTTTTTAATTATTTAATTATCTCAATCTCCATGTTGACTTTTTTCCCCCCCTAGCCCACGCCTGTATATTCCTCCCTCCACCATACTCCAAGCGGACGAAGAGCTTTTGGAAAGGTACAAAACAGTATGACTATACACAGAGCGTGCACAACAGAGCGTCATCTCCTTATGAACGGTACACAGTGCATTTGGGGACGTATTCAAACCCCTTGACTTTTCCCACATGTTATTACGTTACAGCCTTATTCTAAAATGGATTGAATCAAAAAATAAAATCCTCATCAGTCTACACACAATACCCCACAATGGCAAAGCGAAAACAGGTTTTTAGAAATGTTTGCAAATGTAATTAAAAATAAAAGACAGAAATACCTTATTTACGTAAGTCTTCGGACCCTTTGCTATGAGACTCGACATTGAGCTCAGGTGCATCCTGTTTCCATTGATCATCATTGAGATGTTTCTACAACTTGATTGGTGTCCACCTGTGGTCAATTCAATTGATTGGACATGATGTGAAAAGGCACACACCTGTCTATATAAGGTCCCACAGTTGACTACCATGAGGTCGAAGGAATTGTCCGTAGAGCTCCAAGACAGGATTGTGTTGAGGCACAGATCTGGGGAAGGGTACTAAAACATTTCTGCAGCATTGAAGGTCCCCAAGAACCCAGTGGCCTCGATCATTCTTAAATGGAAGAAGTTTGGAACCACCAAGACTCTTCCTAGAGCTGGCCGCACAGCCAAACTGAGCAATCGGGGGAGAAGGGCCTTGGTAAGGAAGGTGACCAAGAACCCGATGGCCAATTGACAGTGTTCCAGAGTTCCTCTGTGGAGATGGGAGAATCTTTCAGAAGGACAACCATCTCTGCAGCGCTCCACCAATCAGGCCTTTATGGTAGAGTGGCCAGATGGAAGCCAATCCTCAGTAAAAGGCACATGACAGCCCGCTTGGAAACAAGATTCTCTAGTCTGATGAAACCAAGATTGAAATCTTTGGCCTGAATACCAAGCATCACATCTGGAGGAAACCTGGCACCATCCCTACGGTGAAGCATGGTGGTGGCAGCATCATGCTGTGGGGATGTTTTTCAGGGTCAGGGACTGGGAGACTAGTCAGAATTGAGGGAAAGATGAATTGGAGCAAAGTACAGAGAGATCCTTAATGAAAACTTGCTCCAGAGCGCTCAGGACCTCATAATGGGGAGAAGGTTCACCTTCCAACAGGACAACGACCCTAAGCACACAGCCAAGACAATGCAGGAGTGGCTTCGGGACAAGTCTCTGAATGTCCTTGAGTGGCCCAGCCAGAGCCCGGACTTGAACCCGATCAAACATCTCTGGAGAGACCTGAAAATAGCTGTGCAGCGACACTCCCCATCCAACCTGACAGAGCTTGAGAGGATCTGCAGAGAAGAATGGGAGAAAATCCCCAAATACAAGTCTGCCAAGCTTGTAGTGTCATACCCAAGAAGACTCAAGGCTGTAATCGCTGCCAAAGTTGCTTCCACAATTGAGTAAAGTGTCTGAATACTTATGTAAATGTCATATTTCACTTTTTAAAATTTTGAATACACTTGCAAAAATGTCTAAAACATGTTTTTACTTTGTCATTATGGAGTATTGTGTGTAGATTGATGAGAAATAAATTGTATTTAATTCATTTCAGAATAAGGCTGTAACGTAACAAAATGTGGAAAAAGTCAAGGGGTCGGAATACTTTCCGAATGCACTGTACATCAACATAGAATATACTGTACACTGTCTGTACACAGAGAGTTAAAACATACCTACAGTATGTAATTGTAATAACATTATAATTCCTCATAGTGCATTTACAGGAAAATAATTGTATAACTTGATTGTAAAACCTATTTGTATAACCATCATTATTAGCATATAGACTTTCTATAATAAGCCATGTTATTGTATATTGCCTGTATATCTCAATATTCTTAATTACGTATTGTATTGTATATATTTTTGCCCTGTTTCTCTATTCAGAGCTACTCCACAGGGGGAAAAACAGACTTATTGCCCCCTTTACCCCCATCTTCAAGAGATCCCCATGTTCCTCACCCCCCACACCACCACCATCACCACCACCATCACCATCGCAGCCATATGTCTGTCTGTCTGCTACCGCCACCTATGGTACAACCCGTCTGTCTGTGGTCTGTCTGTCTGTGGTCTGTGTTTGACTCGCTTTTTATGTTGTTACTTGCTAATGTTGTGTTTTGTCTGTAGCACTTTAGATGACAATATACCATAGACTTGTAATTTAGTACCTGCACTGCTGATAAGTTATACCAATAATGACACTCGACTTGCACGTACTTAGGGGAACACTTACATGTTCAGTACTATTGAAGAGATAGTTGTATATTCCCCAGAGTCAGATGAACTAGTGGATACCATTTTTGCGCATTTGCTAGTTTACGTGAAATTACTAGAGGTCTATGGAACAGCTAGCATCCTAGAGAGATTTTTGCCGTTTGTCCGTCCTGTTGTCTAGCTACTGGCGAGTGAGTCCAATAACTGTAAACTGTCTTGTCTAGTGAAAGCCTTTGCGTTCTGTATTTGTCTATTTTCTCAATCTCTGTTCGTCACATACGTTGTTTGACAATTATGTGTTTTCTGTTGTTCGTGCCACATGTAGCTAGCTACAATTTTGGCAAAATGAGGCTGTCGTAGCTTCCGTGTGTTCAGATCAATGTGCTGTTGGTGATTATGAAATGAATTGCCGACTACACTCTGTTGAGGTCAAAGGGTGTGTTTCAACACCATTGCATTTCTGCAAAGGAGAATAATGGCAGTAGCCATACAGCCTGTTTTGTCATGCACTATAAAGCATGTATCAATGACGGTGGAGTTCATGGGCAAAGTCATTTCATAATAATTGAACTTAGAGACATACTATATCTGAACGTATAACTGGTCTCTAAAATATTTCGATGTTTTGTGTAGCATTACGAGACGATGGCTCTACAAAACACAAAAAGAAAACACTCCCTCAAGCAAACTTGATTCAAACCCAAACACGTACACACAAACAAGGATATTCTTCACCTAAGATGCCCTGTTATTCAAGCTGGAAGTCAGCGCATTTGGGTACACTTTCTAATGTACACGCATACATTCCATTATTCACAAGGAACTCATACGTGATACCTTGTGCGATTTGGGATTTCATTCGAGTTATAGGAGGAAGTGTATCAAAATCAGTATGAAAATCGAATTGGTTAGGTCATGAGCTGTCATGAACTCTCTGCTTACAGTCTTCCAAGTCCGAGCTGTTCAAAGAGAGAGAGACGCCGCCACCCATCAGGCCTCTTGAGAGTGAAACAGATGTAAGAATATTTTGTATTTGTGCCCTTTAATGAAATGCAGTCAATATATCCTTCTTATTGTTTCACTGATTTCTATATTGTATTTTGTCACTAATTGAACCATAGCCGCAGGGAGTAGAGGTGCTGACGAATCATAAATCATTTTTTTTTTAAATGTATGTCCACAAAATGTGTAAACTAGGCCTTTATTACTCCTGTATTAGTGGAGAAAAAAACTCGTCAGCACCTCCCCATCCCGTTGTAAAAAAATATTCCTCAGCACCCCCCCTCCATATTGAACTGTGTTTGATTGATTAACTGTTTTTTTGATTGTGTTAGGCTGTGCTGACTAGACTGTGTGGGTGTGACAAGCTTCTCCAGTCTCTCTCTCTAGAGCTGGCCCATCTACAAGTTGACAAGGTCAGTCCCTTCAGCTTACAGTTTCCTGTCCATAGCATACACATTGTTCTCACTTTTCTACTCTACAACAATAGTGCATATTGTTGTTATTCACTCAACACTTCACACACACTTTGTCTTGACTTCACCTTGACTTTGACTTGACTGTGTAGTCAATGGCTTAATCTGGTGACATTTTCCATTATAGCACCTATTGTCGCACCCCAAACTTCTACCTTTGGAAGCTTCTACAATCCTTCCGTGTATTACGACGGTGTGGTATGTATTGTGCAAACTTTTTCACCCTTCCCATCTCTCCCTCTCTTATAGGACAGTGTCCAGTGCGCCTTAGAGATGACCAGGCTGCAACTGGATGAGTGGAGGAAGCAAGGACTCCGAGGACAGGAAGGAGCACTCACCCAGAAGGCTTTGCTCCAGGAAGAACTGGTCACTATCCGAGCAAGGATGTGTGACGTCTCATTGGTGATGGAGCTGATACCTTCTTTTTTTTTACGAATTGTTTATGATTTTATAATGTACTAGTGTTAAACAAAAAATGTTCATTGATATCCACATCAGCAAGATCGTATTATGAATGTCAACTTGATTTCTTAACCCCTAATTGAAGTACATTTGTTTACTTTTTTGGTACAGGAAATGGATAGAGTGTGGAGCCAGTATGAGAGGATGGAGAGCGAGCTGTCTGTGTTCAGATCACACCTGCAGCACGTCTGTAATTTCGGGATGCCACAAGTATAAACTCCTCGGTTTTGTGACACTTCACAGATTCTCTTGTTCTCTTATAACATTTATATTATTGCAATGTTCTTGAATTGGATTTAGTACACTGCAACTCATAAAATGTTTCCCATACCCATAAGTGCCGGTTTCACCCACATGAGGTATATTCCTGACGGGTCCCTGCGACATTCTGAAATAAAATTTTCGTCCCCGTCCAGTTTTATTATTTCACAGTAATACAAAAAGCACCGCCAGCATGCTTTTAAACCAAACATTTTGGGAAAGACGAAATACACAATGATTGCCTGATGATCTTCCTTCTGCTTTCCTGAACTTTCCAACACATGTCTGACGCATTTCAGTCACTTCAAAAGAAAACTTCATTCAGACTGAAATTTGCCATAACCTGATTAGACAGATATTTGTGTTATTTATAAGGCCAGATTGAAAACGTTTCATCAAAACATTTGTACACATTGTTTCGGATACCACCGATGTGTCCCAAAATAGACAGTACAATAGTGTGACGGTCCATCTTATCACTATCATAAAAACTAATACGTGTTAATAGGGTAGTGACATAATACAGAAAACACGTAGTATTCAGAGGAATGTACTGTACTGCAGCATTGGAAAGGTCTGCCACATCTGGTTCTCACCATCCCTAAAAAGTACTTATCAATCAAAGCACTAATAAAGATGCTTGTTAAACCTGATAGACCGACGTCATCGCAAAATGCAGGCTAAATCACACGACTCGGCCAAGAACTCCTCCTTCTGAGCACGTTATTTGACGATGTGCTGACGGTACGAAACTAGCCTACATGTTGTTCCAGGGCTAAGGTGTTTCAATGGGTGTTTTTGAAGGGACCCAATAAAATGTCATTGTCACTTTTTTCAACTTCTATTTTCCCATGTACCCTGAAAGAAGTCTATGGGGCCAGGAAAAAAAACTGTCATCCACGGCTTTGTTTTGTTTCAAAAGCCACGGCTAACTTGGGGACAAAAAAAATAGATAGGGGCAAGCTCACCGTGTTCAACGTTGCATGAACCAAATCAACTCAAAGACTTGGTTTGAGGTTAATTAGAATTGATTTGGCCTTTGAATTACGTTTGACCTAGTTCGGTCTTTCATCAATCATCGACATTGTTAATATTGTCAAATTTCAATCAATCAATCAAATGTGTTTATGAAGCCCTTTTTACATCAGCCGGTGTCACAAAGTGCTGTACAGAAACCCAGCCTAAAACCCCAAACAGCAAGCAATGCAGATGTAGAACGCTGGGAAAAACTCCCTAGAAAGGCCAGAACCTAGGAAGAAACCTTAATTATTAAACATGTTTAATAATGATATCTTACCTAGCTTGATGAATGTGGCCATTTTTGTTGTTCTAAAAACAACTGGTTAGAAGGGCCATGGTTTATGTTAAATTGTGTAGAAAAACCAAAGTTCCTCTCACCCCTTGTCCCTCCTCAGGAGCAGTCCCAGGCCCAGAGAGAGCTGTGGATGATGGACGACATCCTCTCTGGACTCAGGGTCAACAGGGATAACTTCCGGGTCCTGCTGGGCTTCCAGATGCACACAGGTAGCTGTCAGAAACACTCCTACTTTGTCTGAACATTTCCTCATATTGCTCATGCTTAGGAATGAATAAGGTATGTACACATTGAAAGAGGGAGCAACCAGAGGCAGATATATAGAGATACCGTGTACAGTATGGCTCTTGTATCAACTTATTCTCTTCACCTCGTGTGTGTCTTTTCTCAGTTCCCACAGGAGTATTCCAGAAGTCATCCTCCCACCCGGGGACCCCTGGATCTCCAACAGAGAGGATGCCGAGTGGATTGCCTACGGTACAGTACGACTACCATACTACAATACCAGTGTTCTAGTAGGTTACTATAGTGCTGTGGAATGATACCAATACAGAGTGGGGTCTCTGCACTCTGTCAATTTATCCAAAGGGATATTGGATCAGGCTTATGATTCAACGTTCTCATACGGGCGCTGTTGGTGTAATGATACCAAACAATAAGCTTTGATTGGTTAATGATGTTTATGATTTTGTCAGGGGGTGGAATCAGAGCCTCCGGCCCGCCCCCCTTTACCCCAGGAGCTCCAAGACACCAATCAGGGAAGAGACCAGGGGCATGTGTGGACGGATCCGAATTACGAGGTGAGTATAGAGAGAGACATAGGTTGCATCCGGATTTTCTACCCTTGTCGCAAATTGGGCACTTGCACTCCATTTTGTAGATCTAGCAATAGTGGAAACTCCCTCCGGGATCTCTGTGTATGTACTCCAGGGCATTTACGGTGGCCCAGGAGATCCATTGGACAGAAGAGGAAACAGCCAATCTGATCTCCATGGTGACAGGACACAGAGAGAGACATCAGGTAGCTAGTATGATATGGGGTTTACGACTATGTCTATGACTATCAAGTACTTGAACTACCTATCTACACTCTTAGGGGGAAAAAAGGTGCTATCTAGAACCTAAAAAGGGTTCTTCGGCTGTCCCCAATAGGAGAACACCTTTGAAGAACCCTTTTTTAATTCCAGGTAGAAGCCTTTTCGGTTCTATGTAGAACCATTTCCACAGAGGGGTAATACCTGGAACCCAAAATGGTTCTACCTGGAACCAAAAAGGGTTCTCCTATGGGGACTAGCCGAAGAACACTTTTGGAATCCTTTTTCTAAGAGTGTATCGGTATGGTATAACTATGGCAAACAGCAGCATAGACTTAATGGTTATTTAATTGCCTTGGAGACAATCATCCCTTCTGATGGTGGTCCATTGTACTGTATTTTCTTTGTCAGGTTTTCTTCATGTTATCAATTACTATTTCTTATACACTCCTTTTCCCTCATTCCCTCGATCTCTGTCACCCACAGAATCTCAGTCTAGTTCAAGATGGTCCACACCAGACACCACAAATAAAGTAAGATTGTCTAATTAATCTACGTCTCCACCATCTGCACCTTTTTCAAATGCAAATCACTTGATGGAATACGAATACAGTAACTGAAAGGTTAAAAAATATATATTCAAAGCCAAATTCAAAAACAAGGTAGCAAGTTGACTCTTATTGTCATGAGTTTTGCCCTGGAGGTAGGACTGGGTGGTTTACGCTTGATGTGCCAGCTGCAAAGTCAAAATGGGCTACATCGATAAATTCATGAAAACAAAAATGATCTTTTTAGTCTTAATATAAGGTTAGACATTACGGTTAGCAGTGTGGTTAAGGTTTACATTTACATTTTAGTCATTTAGCAGACGCTTTTATCCAGAACGACTTACAGTAGTGAGTGTACACATTTTTCATACTATTTCATGTTGGTCCCCTGTTGGATTCAAACCCTCAACCCTGGCGTTGCAAGCGCCATGATTTTAAACCTTGTGGTTAAGGTTAGGTTTAAAATAAGATTGTATGACTTCGCGGTTGTGCCAGCTAGTGACAACTCTGCAGAGCTTCCTTCAGCACATGAGTCATCTCAGTAAATGCCAACCTGCATTTTCTTATTGTCTTGATCAGATTCCTTACAATTAGGGCATGTTGCAATATCCCTGACAGTCAACAGAGGGAAGCAGAGACACACGGCTCTGTGGTTCTCGCTGTAGTTTTCCTCTCTCTCTCTCTCTCTCTCTCTCTCTCTCTCTCTCTCTCTCTCTCTCTCTCTCTCTCTCTCTCTCTCTCTCTCTCTCTCTCTCTCTCTCTCTCTCTCTCTCTCTCTCTCTCTCTCTCTCTCTCTCTCTCTCCCACACACACAATATCACAGATTTTCTATTAGCACTATTACTGATGCATGCTCTGGCATTCTTCGTCGTTCCCGGCAACCAGTTATGACTTCTGTGCATTGGAGTCGTACACGTTGTACTAAAGCCTCCTTCTTTTCCCCTCAGAAGGGAAGGATGAGTGAAGAGGAGCAGATTGAGAGGATGAGGAGACACCAGGAAAGGGTAGCCAGTCGGAGGAAACCGCCCATGTCCGGTCCCACCAGCCAAACCCAGTATCAAAGTTCAGAACCGAAAGAAGAGGTTGGTTCTATGAGGATTAGTGTGTAATGGATTTATGTGTGATCCATTATGTATGTGAACCTATGATCCCAACATTGTATGGATATATACAGTGCGCTGAGTATACCAAACATTACGGAAAACCTTCCTAATATTGAGTTGAGTTGCCCTCAGAACAGCCTCAATTCATCTAGGCATGGACTCTACAAGGTGTCGAAAGTGTTCCACAGGGATGCTGGCCCATGTTGACTCCAATGCTTCCCACAGTTGTGTCAAGTTGGCTGGATGTCCTTTGAATGGTGGACCATTCTTGACACACACAGGAAAGCTGTTGAGTGTGAAAAACCCAGCAGCGTTGTTGTTCTTGACACAAACCGGTGCGCCTGGCACGTACTATCAGACATCCTTTTCAAAGGCATTTACATTTTGTCTTGCCCATTATCCCTCTGAATGGCACGTATACACAATCCATGTCTTAATTGTCTCAGCGCTTATCCTTCTTTAACCTGTCCCCCCCCCCCCCTTCATTTACACTGACTGAAGTGGATTTAACAAGGGACATCAATAAGGGATCATAGCTTTCACCTGAATTCACCTGGTCAGTCTGTCATGGAAAGAGTGTTCCTAATGATTTGTCCACTCAGTGTACACATATTGTATGTTAATCTGAAGTTTCATTCCAAGACGCTATATATCCATAGAATTAAAATAATCAATAATATGAGATCTGTGTGTAAAACATTTACATTTGACATTTGAGTTATTTTGCAGACTCTCTTATCCAAAGCGTCTTACAGTTAGTGCATTGATTTTAAGATAGCTAGGTGGGACAACCACATACAGTGCCTTCAGAAAGTATTCACACCCCTTGACTTTTTTCACATTTAGTTGTGTTACAGCCTGAATTTAAAATGTATTACATTTAGATTTTGTGTCACTGGTCTACACTCAATAACCCATAAGTGGAATTATGTTTTTAGAAATTATTTTATTTTTATAAAAAATGAAAAGCTAAAATGTCTTGAGTCAATAAGTATTTAACTCCCTTATTATGGCAAGCCTAAATATATTCAGCAGTAAAATTCTGCTTAACAAGTGCAACATAAGTTGCATGGACTGCAATGTCCCTCAGTCAAGCAGTGAATTTCAAACATAGTTTCAACCACAAAGACCAGGTAGGTTTTCCAAAGCCTCGCAAAGAAGGGCACCTATTGGTAGACGGGTAAAAATAAAAAAGAAGACATTGAATATCCCTTTGAGCATGATGAAGTTATTAATTACACTTTAGATGGTGTATCAATACACCCAGTCACTACAAAGATACAGGCGTCCTTCCTAACTCAGTTGCCAGAGAGGACGGAAACCACTCTAAGATTTCACCATGAGGCCAATTGTCACGCTCGTTGTTGTAAGAATCGGACCAACATGCAGCGTGGTTTGGGTTCATCATCTTTATTACGTGAACCGGCAAAAAACAATAAAGAACAAAACGAACGTGAAGCTATGCAGTGCTCAAGGCAACTATACACAAACAAGATCCCACAACAAACAGGTGGGAAAAGGCTGCCTAAATATGATCCCCAATCAGAGACAACGATAGACAGCTGCCTCTGATTGGGAACCATATCAAGCCAACCTAGAAATAAAGAAACTAGAATGCCCACCCTAGTCACACCCTGACCCAACCCAAAATAGAGAATAAAGGATCTCTAAGGTCAGGGCGTGACACCAATGGTGACTTTAAAACAGTTACAGTTTAATTGCTGTGATAGGAGGACTGAGGATGGATCAACAACACTGTAGTTACTCCACAATACTAACATAAATGACAGAGTGAAAAGAAGGATGCCTGTACAGAATAATAATACTCCAAAACATGCATCCTGTTTGCAATAAGGCACTAATGGAAAACTGCAAAAAATGTGGCAAAGAAATTAACTTTATTTCCTGAATATAAAGCGTTATGTTTGGGGCAAATTCAACACAACACATCACTGAGTACCACTCTCCATATTTTCAAGCATGGTGGTGACTGCATCCTGTTATGGGCATGTTTGTCATCGGCTAGGACTAGGGATTTTTAGGGGGGATAAAAAAAACGACAGAATGGCCTCCCGAGTGGCGCAGCGGTCTACCAATTTGACAGAGCTTGAACAATATTGTACAATCCTGGTATGCGAAGCTCTTAGAGACCCAGAAAGACTCACAGCTGTAATCGCTGCCAAAGATGATTCTAACATGTATTGACTCAGTGATGTGAATACTTATGTAAATTAGATATTTAATTTCCAATACAATTTAAACCAATTCTAAAAACATGTTTTCACTTTGTCGTTATGGGGCATTGTGTATAGATTGCTGAGAATTTTTTTGATTTAATTAATCAATTTTGAATTCAGGCTGTAACACAACAAAATGTGGTGTATGAATACTTTCTGAAGGCACTGTGTCAAATATACAGTATACAAACGTTCCATTCCAGCTAAACAATGGATGTGTAGAGTTTAATCTAATCTATGAATAAAAAATCTTAGAACAGTAATATTTTACACACACCTGAAGGTACCCATAAGCAATCCTTTCTAGTGAAAAAACACATGTGAAAAACGTGTGAATAATATTTGGAAATAAACTTCATATACTGTATGTATATATGCAGGCCTATACATGTGAATGAGTAATTTTTTTGTTTTAGGCCCCCTTTCCTCTGAGGGTGACTAGAGTCCTCACAGCCGTCTTGCCTTCCTCTCTGATTGCCCGACGCGTTTCTGTCGAGGACCCCCCTCCCGAGTTGGCCACTCCGCTGCCTGAGCAGATTCCTCCAGGAAGACTGACAGAGCAAAGCAAGCAAATACTCCAGAAAGCGCCTAGAAGGCAGTTATTCGAGATGCCTGATAAAAATTCCAGTTGGTCCCAGGCAGAGATGAGAGAGATGAGCCAGGAGCAGCCGCCGGCCAAACGGTTGGCTAGGGCTCTACAGGAGCTAGCTTCAGCGAGGCAAGAGCAGAACTCCTATGGGCTCAATGCAACTAGGGCCCAGCAGAGCCACAGTGTCACCACCAGATCCTCCAGAGAGGACCCCTGGAAAGAGGCGTCCAACACAGAGTCTGCTGTGGAGGCCCCGAGGCCCCAGCAGGGTCAAGACCGGGCCGTTGTGGGCAATGGGGGTGTGGCCTCTAATGGAGGCGGTGCCTCTGATCCCAGGGTAAGAAAGGAGGATGGGGGTCATGACACTACAAGAGAAGTGTTGGGAGGATGTCAGAGGGAGGAAGAGAAGGTGAGATGAGTACAGTTCATTTCACCTCATCTCTTATTTCAGTTATGAAACACGAGTCGCATTCTAATAAAGGCTTTTTACAAACTAATTAGCCAGTGATCGCCAAACAACTGTGACGCCACAGGAGGCTGGTGGCACCTTAATTGGAGAGGACGGGCTCGTGGTAATGGCTGGAGCGGAATGGTATCAAATACATCAATCACATGGTTTCCATGGTTTCCAGGTGTTTGATGCCATTCCATTCGCTCCGTTCCGGACGTTATTGTGAGCCGTCCTCCCCTCATTAGATCATCCCTAATGACAGTTTCACCTTTTACTATTGTACAGTTAACCATGCCACATAGGTCAAAGTCACAATTTGGAAGATTTCCTTCTGTTCAACTGCGATTTCAAGTAATGATATACACCCATTGATTCCGAAAGAATATAACTTATGAATGCCTCATGAAATACGGACAAAGACTCAGGATTGTGGCTTTCATGTCACAGGTTGAGGGACACGCCACTCTCCTAACATCTGCCCCGGACCCTGACCTCTGCCTCACCCCTGAGCAGAGAGAGGCCAAACTGAGACGTGTGGAGAGGATCAGGGAGAGAGTCATCCGGAGGTGGGGTTCATTGTGTGTGTGTGTGTGTGTGTGTGTGTGTGTGTGTGTGTGTGTGTGTGTGTGTGTGTGTGTGTGTGTGTGTGTGTGTGTGTGTGTGTGTGTGTGTGTGTGTGTTATGATGAATCCCTTCTGTGACAGCTCAGTGTGTTTCACTATGTAGAGAGACACTTATTAGAAGGGATATCAATTACTCTATATATTATACTGTACATAGATAGATTGCAGTGGAGGCTGGTGGGGGGAGCTATGGGAGGACGGGGGTCATTGTAATGGCTGGAATTGAATAAATGTAAAGGTATTAAACACATTAAACACATGAAAGCCACGTTTGACTCTGTTCCATTTACTCCATTCCAGCCATTACAGTGAGCCGGTCCTCCTATAGCTCCTCCCACCAGCCTCCACTGATAGATTGTGTATACCTGTCTCTGTGTTGCTATACGTTCTTGTCATGTGTTTTTTTTTTGTATGAGTTTGCATGCATCTACGAATCTAGCTTTAATCTCAGGGCTTTCCTTCCACCTCCTCTTTTTGTCCCTCTGCCTCTCTCTCTCTTTCCCTCCCCCCTCTCTCTCTCTCTCTCTCTCTCTCTCTCTCTCTCTCTCTCTCTCTCTCTCTCTCTCTCTCTCTCTCCCTCTGAATCTCCTCCCCTCTCTCACTTAGTGCAGTCAGAGAGAGTGCCGTGGTGCCCGGACATCCACTGACCAGGATGGAGAGACAGGAGCTCCACAACACCCCTTCTACACAGAAGACCTATGACAAGGCCAGAAAGAACCGGGAGATGCCAGGTAAGGGAAAGGGGGATACGTAGTCCGTTGTACAACTGAATGCATTCAGCTGAAATGTGTCTTCCGCATTTAACCCAACCCCTCTGAATCACTCATAATGCCTAAGTACAAACACTCAGGCTGGCTTGATGTGATAGAGTTATTCTGATAAATGTATGCTGAAAGTTTGCCCTTTCTGCTACGTTGCTCTCGGTAATTATACAGTCTACTCTCTTCTACTGTCAGAGAATCACACCAATTCCAGAAATGTTTGTACTTTTCAGTTTCTGGGCCTTACGAGGATGTCTGCGGAGGCTGGTGTCATAGTGACGGGAGGGTTCTACGTAGTAACAGAACGGTAGAACCTCCGACCCCTGGAGAGAAACCTCTTTATGAAGATGAGGGGAAGGGGCATATGAAAGGTCATGAGGGTCATATTGGGAACAAAACACAGCACAAAGGTCACGGTGACAGAAAGGGTATCATGAAATGTAAAAAAGAAAAGGAACCATCCACTTCCTCCAATAAGATCTCCTCGATGACTGTATACCAAACTGACGGAGGCCTGCAATTCAAGAGGTGTGAAGACAAAGAACAGGAAGAAGACCAAAAGGAACTCTCATCCTATCACGTTGAAAGCAGTTCTCTGTCCACCAACCTGAAAGCGGAATGGTTCCTCTCAACCAATCAGTGGCGAGAGTTCATACCTTTACGCGACCACGGAATAGAGTCATTGTGCCAAAAGGAAACCTTGAATGTGGACAATGAGCCAACATCTCATGACGCAGGAACTGATTCCAATGGTGACACATTTTCTGTAAGTGAGAGTTTAGAGAAAATGTTGGAAAATCATTCACTCTTCTATAAAATCACAAGTGACATCAATCTGTCAGACACGGACATTACAATGACTGATGGACAATCAGTATCCAATCAGGGAGAAGAGATTGAGGGGGCAACCAATGAGATTTCAACAGCAGATGAAGTGACCTATAGGGTGGTAAGACCAACAGACCAACAAATCGAAGGTCGCCACCCTTCAGAGTCCTCCAAAAGTTATGGTACAGCCACAGACGATAGTGGAGACATCACTACAACCAATGAGCAGCAAGATTTAACATCTAAGGACCGGAACGCACCACTATCTGCTAATCAAACATCGTGCGTCTCATCCAAACCAGGACGTTACCTATGCATCTATGAAGAGATATCGGACAGTGACGCTTTGCCCAAAGCAACAGAGGAACCCATTCAGGAGAGTCAAGGGAAAATCATGCAAAGTCAGGAATCGAGGAAACCTAAACCCGAATCGTCGATTCATCCTGAATCAGAACAGGCCCCCTTTATGGATGTGTGTGGATGGGCAGAAACAGGACAAGAGAATCGTGGAACAGTAGATATGAAGGTAGAACAGGAGGGAGCGGGAGAGTTGAAGGTGGCCAATAGCAGTTTAAGTGGAGAGAGAGGCGACGCGGTCCAAAAAAGATATAGCCTATCCAAAACCAATTCGCTAGGCCTATACGAGGAGGAAAGGGCGGATCGAAGTGCCTCATTTGGAAGAGGCAGAGTGACAGTGCTGCGGACAAGTTTATAGAGGGACTACAAAAATGGAGGATGACAAGGAAGATGTAGTACAATAGAGACTGGAGTGAGCAAGATGGGGGGGGGGGGTATGAAAGTGATAGAGAGAAATAGTGTACTGAGGAGAAGGGAAGAGAGATATCTGGGAAAGGAGAATGATGATGATGTTTACCAATGAAAACAGTTAAACATCTAAAATGATTTGAAATGTTATGTCCTGGAAAAGTGTATGATCAGAAAACAGAAAATGGAATTCACCATAAGACCTGTATATGCGTATATACTGTGATCATATGCAGTATGAATACAATGTAGGGTACAGTACTAGCAATAAACTAATGCACAGTACATGTCAAACGGCCGAGGTTACACAGTTATTCCACCCAGTTTTACATATCTAACACTGAGCAAATATACCCCTATGTATCACAGTTTGATGGTTGTTCATTGTTCACCAATAACACGTATTATTGTTCTCACTATATAACATGAATTGTGCTCGCGTTTTGTATCTCAAATGTCCTAATTAATAAACATATGTCCGGCATTACCATATGTTGCACTAAGGCTGTATTATTATAATATTACGAATATATATGACATATTTCCTCTTGTTTCATCAATAGCGCTTTCTTTCCTCAACACTGGTCCTCTAGACTGCTACTCCTCTAGATTAACTCTTCTCTGACCAGGCCCAACGCAGAATTGAACTGGGTTTTTAATAATGCCTTTGTCACTTTAAATCCTTGCTGTGTCTCAGTCGATGACATCATTGTCTGAGAACACATTACATCACCTCTTGCCGGGCTTCCTCGCTCTTAAAGACAGCCCTACCTTCTGTTTTGACTCTGCCAAACTCAACCCAGTTTATCCGTTTACCTGAGATATGCTATCAATAGCTTCATAAATGTATATATCAAACAATGTCTTGTTTGTTTATTTATTTCTGAAGAACATGCAGTGAAATGGAATATAGGGTAGTGTGCTGAATATACATGATATATGATTCTACTTACACGTCAACATATCCATAAAACAACATGATAACTAAATGTACAAACTGCTCACTTGATATAATAAACATAGAATAGCATTCTTGTCATATTGTATTGTCTGTATTGGTTTTCTTACCATACTCAGTACGGAATGGATAGTTTCCCATACTTTTGTGTCATGTATGTCTTATTAAAAGAAAAAAAGACTTCCTCCTGCATAATATTAGTAACATAAATATGTGTCTTCTAATTTTCATTGCTATGCAAAGAACTGGCCGGTCAGATCAAGACACAAACAACTCTGTGTTGTTGTCTGTTCACACTGCTATGCTTTATCTTGGCCAGGTCGCAGTTGCAAATGAGAACTTGTTCTCAACTAGCCTACCTGGTTAAATAAAGGTTAAATAAAAATAAAATAAATACAAATTTAGAAATGTACATTCTGTTGCATATTTTATTTATTTATTTCTAAGATCGTTTTGATTGGTGTAGGGAGTCGTTTTGATTGGTGTAGGGAGTGAAAATACAAATACCATGGCCTATGTTCCAAACTAAAATGGTTGTTTGTATAAGTAGCATATAGCTTTTGATGTTTGCACTGCACTTCCTCATACCTGTGGCCTAATTCTGATAGGGTAACACCATCCCAACAATGACTTATCTGGTACAGTCAAATCGTGCACATTTGTAACACCAGAACACAGGTGATATGTGTCTAAGAAGGGCTATAAACTATAGGCTAACTAGCCTAATGAACACCATGTTCACTTTCATTTGTTAGGTTCTTATCATATTATGCATTATGCATGGTGTGGTCCATGTACGATGGTTAAGTTTGTCTGTCTGTCAACATGGCCTAGCTGTCTCTCATAGCCATTTACTGTAGACTATAATTAATCAGGTGTTTGTTTGGCCTGTGTGTGTGTGTGTACGTGCGTGTGTGCGCGCGCGCGTAAATCACAGAGAGATGCGGAGAATGCTGAGAGAATGTTTCTTTAAGACCCATTACCTTCCAATCCGACAGAGGGGGATGCTATGGTAAGGTGATGTAGCGTTGCTCCCCGCTCCCTTATGCCGTTTGTGGAAAGGAGAGAGACGGGGGGAACCATATATCCGGGTTTTTGAGAGGCAAAATCAGCGGAGATGGATCCGAAGAATATTTAACGTCAGATTTGAACAATATGGATGTCGCGTGATGAATGTGGTAAGGATGGAACTTCCACCACTCCTCGCAACCCATTTTTTTTATGGCATGAAATGAGAAAAATATGCACGCGTTATTGTAACGGGCCAAATGAGTCCGTGAAAATGTGTGCGCGTTTGTGTGTAGCCGATAACCAGTTATGTTTATTGTATTGTCAGGAAGGGAGGGGGAAAGCGTTTTGGAGGGAGGGAAATAAATAAAATAAACGATTCAATGCTCGGAATGTCAGGCATTGACAGGTGCGTTAGCGACACACACCGCGATTTATTTAGGGCGCGCGCGCTCGCTCCCTTTGCGTTTGCATACAGTTAGGTGAGGTGATACCTAGAGAGAGAGAGAGAGAGAGATAGCGAGAGAGAGATAAATACAATGTTGTCTACAATTAACAGCATATGTAGCCGTTATATGCATTACCTAGTTTACTATAAGCCTATAATAAACGAAAAAATCGTAGCCTATATGCTACCTTTAGGAAGCAACCAATTCCAAGAATATTCTTATCACCATTCTCGTCTCTTGTTTGTCTCTGGACTAAATTGTATCCGAAATTTGTGACATGCAATTTTCGAACCCGTTCTGTGTATTTCTGTTGTCCATACACCGAGTAGCCTATAGCCTATGCCATGATGAGAGTTAACCATCGAGATATCTTAATGCAAACTGCGGATGTTTTTATGAACATAGGCATGTCTCAAAATCATGGACAAATACAGGTAGTGCGTCGAGGCTATTCGTTTATACGAATGTAGTAGTTGTCTGGGGCTGTTTGTGTTTTATCAAATCGTATTTTTTCTTCCATACATTCAGAAATGGAGGTATATCTATGCCTATCATGTCCAAACGCGTCATTTTCAGCACTGAAACACCGTCGGGGATGCGATTAAAGGCATGTTTGATTGGTTTTCGTTTCTTTCATTCTGTCTGCCTGCCTAGCTGCCAAAATCAGTTATTGATTCCAATGATGCGTTTCGTTGTATGAGATGGATGGGAAGAGGCTATGTTGTATTCGCTATTGTGGATAATGTGACACAGGACAAACAACCGCCATATCAGTCATCATTAATGCGTAAAAATGTTAAATATTTTTTTTCTTCCTGTGTGTGTAATTGCTGTGTATATAGTGTAAAATGTATGTTGAACAGATCATGCCCCCCTTTCTTCCATTGTCGGCAATAGTGAAAGCCAGGAGCCACACTCCTCCCCGCCCCAATGGTCTGCTGTTTTTGCTGTCTTGCTCTTTCCTTCCTTCCTCATCTCTCTCCCACTCTCTCTCTCTCCATCATTTTATATTTCCCTTAACCCCCCATTGGTATACAGCTTATATTTTAGTAACCTAATACTGTACAAGATTGGGGGCCTGCTCCTAATTGGCCATATAGAGAGCAACCATGAGATAACTCACTATTCTCGGCTGGGAACAACCACAACCAGCAATGTGAGAGCTGTGGGTTGTAGACAGAGATTATGAGGACGATGAGGATGATGAGGATGATGACAAGAATGATGATAAATAGTATACAGAGATAATTTAGTAACTCTTTGATGATATTAGTCCACATGGCATATTAGTCAGTGTGTCAGGCGCATAAAAGACATGGTGCTAGATGACCAACTAGCTTTCGTAAGCCGAGTATGCCTAAAATGCCCTATTGTCCTTTTCTTGCTATAAAAAAATGATGGAAATATTATCACAAGCCCAACTGTCTTTGACTCTATATAATAACGTGAGCGGTTTGTCGCCCTTGTATCC
The DNA here is from genome assembly GCF_045679555.1 of Salvelinus alpinus. Taxonomy (NCBI): domain Eukaryota; kingdom Metazoa; phylum Chordata; class Actinopteri; order Salmoniformes; family Salmonidae; genus Salvelinus; species Salvelinus alpinus. The sequence goes on from NC_092088.1 coordinate 25,854,400, forward strand.
TTGTGTCGGCTATTTGTATTGCCATTAACATGTTTGAATAGCCTACCGCACAAATATAAGGAAAGTACTTCTACATTACTATCGGGATGATATTTTGTGGAGGAGTCTGGCTTGGGACATGTCTAGTACTGGTCCTGAAGTGCAGAAGCTAAAGGGCAATATGCCTGGTTGTCCAGTCTGTTTGTGCTTGGAGCTTATGGCAGTGTTCTGCATTGCTTATCAATGTGTCACTGTAAATATCCATCTCTATAGTCTGTCTCTCTAGTCCCTTTTTACAGGCAGTGCACTGGGCATCACTAAGTTCCTCTACCTCAGAGCTGAGTCAGGTGTGTCATTGCTGGGCTGGAACAAAAGCCTGCACATCCAGTAGTTCTCCAGGACCAGGGTTGGAGACTACTGCATGACAGAGGGCCTTGGTGGTCCTCCTCAGCACTCCCGGATGAGATGGAAGAGGCTGATATAGCAGCAGCAGTAACTCAGGTGCAGTAGGTGCTGGGTGGGTTACAGTTAACCAGACATCCCCCTCCTGGCAGGTCATGGAGGGAATGCTGGCTAAAGTGGATACCCAGACTGACTCATGGTTCTGATGGCCTGACTTGCCCTATCTCCAACTGGACAGGTGTGAGAAATAAGTTTGAAGTTGTAGTCTGGGAGTTGTAGTCTTCCCTGGACAGCCCATTGTTGTTACTGTACCAGTATTAGTTTCTGTCAGACTACAGAACCAGCATGTGTGTGCTCCCCGGTCTGGAGAGGCGAGGTTCTGGAACTGCCTTTAGATTACGTTACATAAGTCCGTGTGGTCACAAAAGCCTGAACACTCTTTTATTTCATATTTAATGGACTATATTTGTTTATTTTATTATTTTTAAATCTTCATTTAGATAATTTTGGGATTAAAACAAAATGGGGCTTAACATCAATACAATACCTTACATCACGTTTACATTTCATAATACAGAAAGGTTGAGAATAAATTTAAGGGAATCAAAAGTCAAGAACGTCCAACCGTTCACCGCCTTCCACCTTTCGTTTCAATGGCTCTTCTCCCTTTCAGTTCCATTCGAATTTGTTGAAAGACTATCTCGCTGGAAACCAAAATATTTTTCATTGTCATTTGGCAACGGGTTTTCCATATTTGTGCGTTTATTATATATACGATGAAGCGGGGGAAAAACTCTGCAGCTTTCCAGGACCAGGCTTGGTGCCTTCCGGTCTTGTTTTGGCTCGGTTCATCACAGAGAATACACTAATACGTATAACACGCACTTCCTTGAGCCTGAGGTGTTTGGGCCATTACTGCATGTTGTCAATAACAGGGCCATGTTCAGTAGGATGAAAACATTTTGAAATGGGGAGGTCCCACCTGAACTTGTCCAATAAGAACACCGTTTGTTTTGATTTCCATTGCAAAACATTTAAAAACATGTGCCCTGCTGAACACGACCCATGCCCTGTACATTAAATTGCATATTTCGGGTTATTATCTGTCTACACTTACAAAGAGTTGCAGTACATGGTTTCTGTTTGTGCCATTGTCTTACAGTAGTAGTAGTACTGGCCTAGCTTCTATTTTGTTGTATACAGTGTGTTAACTAAGGTGGGCCTAGAGTGACACTTCGTCTATCTTCATTTCTTTCAGCTATCGCTCCCGGTGCTGTGAAGACCCAATCAGTGGACCGAGTAGGAAGGTGGGCCTTCCTCTCCTGCGGCCCCTCCCCTTCCTCACCCTCAGCCAATCCTAGACTCAAACCACAGTCCAGTTTCCCATAGATACTTCCTTACTGCTTTGGTCATTCAAGATCACATAGTTCCATCATGGTCAACAAAACCCAGATTGTTGCACAGTAAGAAAAAGCTGTGAGAGAGAAAAATCCACTAGGCCTATTTGTTGGTGTTGTTTTGGAGAAAATAAGTAAGGTAATAGATAAAATTAGAGAGAGTGAAGAGGAAGCGTTGAACACGACTGGTTGAAAGCTATTTTTGACAACGAAATAAAGCAACGATTTCTCTTTTTTACACTCTGTCATTTCAGTGATGAGATTAACAGGCTCAAACAGAAGCTCGCATGCAAGTGAGGTAACAGATTGACATTCTGTCCACGAATCACACGTACACGCACTTTGACCTACGGAACCCCTGCACACAGGGCTTTTGCGTAAACAAGCACTCCTAACATAGACGTTTTCTCCCCGGAGCCCACCACACTCTCTCCAGTCTCATGATGATGTGTGAGGTGATGCCCACCATTTCGGAGGACGGGCGCGGAGGAGGCCCCTCCTCTCCTGGGGTTGGGGCTGGGACAGGCCCTGGTGGGGGGGCCTACGGTAGCCGAGGGGAATCCAGGGGCGGGGGTGACGAGGGGGGCAGCACAGGGAACCTGGAATCCCTGATGGTCAACATGCTGACCGAGAGGGAGAGGCTGTTGGAGAGCCTGAGGGAGACCCAAGACAGCCTTGGGACGGCCCAGCTACGCCTCAGAGAGCTGGGCCACGAGAAGGACTCCCTCTCGAGACAGCTGTCCATCGCCCTGCCACAGGTACAGTATAGTGTGTGTGTGTGTGTGTGTGTGTGTGTGTGTGTGTGTGTGTGTGTGTGTGTGTGTGTGTGTGTGTGTGTGTGTGTGTGTGTGTGTGTGTGTGTGTGTGTGTGTGTGTGTGTGTGTGTGTGTGTGTGTGGTGCAGTTGTGTTTGGGTGTGTATGGGGTACAGTTGGGCGATATCCAGATTTTCATACCGTCATATAGTTTCTGTACCATGTATTCCCGAATTTGCACACAAGGGTGCGCTTTAAAAAAAAAACGAAACAAAAAAACAATATAGGCAACAGGGATCTTGATCCAGGAGGGGGTTTGCATGTCTCTGTTCTAACCAAGAAGCTTGATCTTGACATCTAGCCACTTAGCTAGCAAGTTAGCAAATCAAATGCATAGCTGGAGGCCTGAGCTGGATATCATTTATTACATCTAAGATTGTTTATAGGTATACTTAACTTATAGTTAGAAGCAGTGGCGTAGCACGCACCCACCAACCCCGTCGGTATTTTGAAATATCCCGGTATACGATATAAACGGTATATCACCCAGGCCTAGTACGGGGGGTTGTGTATGGTACATCAGTGTATGAGTGTGGGTACTGTCAGTATATGTTCATGTGAGTATGTGGGTGTGATTGGCATGTCTAAGTGTGTGTGTGTGTGTGTGTGTGTGTGTGTGTGTGTGCGCGTGTGCATGCGTGCGTGTGTGTGTGTGTGTGTGTGCGCATGTGTGTGTGATTGTGTTCGTACGTGCGTGTGTATGTGTCAGTTGCAGAGCCAAGCTGGCTCGAAAGAAGTCCCTGTAGTGACAGATCACTGTGCTCCATCCACCACGTAGAGAAAAAACTATAGGCTGTAGACAGGGACATCCATTCATTCTACTACTGCCTCTTTAGAATAGCCACACTAGTATTGTGCTTACACATGGAGAGGATTTGTGCTTGTGTTCCCTTTTTGTCTTTTTTGCTCCCTTAGTTGTTTCAGCATTTTCTTTTAACCATTTTAAATCTCAGAGTGAGGGATTTTTTTGTTTTTGTTTTTAGCACGGTAATAACCATACAGTTATTGGCAATAGCTTAATAGGGAATTATACAGTAGTACCATATTCATATTTTTCATTAGATTGACCTTCATGGCCACCGTAGGTGGAGGCTAATCTTCTTCAGTGGGTATATTCTCCCTCAAAAAGATCATATTTAAATCAGGTTCGATGAAACGTATATTTGTTAACCTATCCTCTACCTGGGCACACACACAGCTTATTGTGAAAACTAGATTGTGGAACAGTACCCCAATACCGTTCTGTGATTTGAGATTGGAACTAATACGTTTCATATATAAGTACACAGCACACATTCCGTACAATAAACAAACAAACGTATGTGAACTGTACAGTATACATAGCACACGACAACCAATTGGACCATGTGATAAAGGGTATGTTTGTATGTTACTCTTTAAATATGAGTGCCAATGAATGGAGCCCACAGTCTATCCAATGACCATACAGTCAGACAGCGAGAATAAGAGAGAGATGGAATAAGAAGAAATGAGAAGAGATGCCAAGTGAAATTCAGAGCTTTAACCCAAACAAGGACCAATCCCAGAAGGCCGAGCGCCAACGGTCCTACTGTGTCACCATCTGTATACTCCCCCTTCTCTTATCTCAGATTTTTGCATTCCGAATGCAATTGTTACTATGGCTTGCGTTGCAGCGTAACACGTCGCCGTTGTCGTCCTCTAGTCTAAAGGTAGTCAAGTGGTTGTTGTGTCTCAACAACAAAGGTTCTAAACCTTGTGCCTACAAAATGAGGCTGAAGTTGTTGGTGTTTTTTCCCCTCCAAGTAATAGAGATCATGTTTTTTTTCCCGGGAAGGCTTGTGATCACAAGGAATAATTAAACGATGGTTGCATGTTATATTACCTTGTGATGGCAATACATTTGACTCGCACTGTTGTAGACAGTGTGTTTCCAGTTAGCACTGTAAGTGACACGTCAATGCTGTGAGTGTTTCGCGCCTCTCCATTGCATTTCAGTGCAGTATCATTGTGTAACACAGTGATATAATCCTCGAAGGCCAGTTCACAGAGGAGGTTATGAGCCTGAGACTGATAGTGTCTGTCTGCTGTGTGTGTGTGTGTGTGTGTGTGTGTGTGTGTGTGTGTGTGTGTGTGTGTGTGTGTGTGTGTGTGTGTGCGTGTGCGTGTGCGTGTGCGTGCGCGTGCGCGTGCGCGTGCGTGCGTGTGTGTGATTACAGAGTTGGTTGCACACCTTGCAGATTAAAGTATATTTCCTGTCATTTTGCATCTACTTTGATTGTGAATATGTGAGCATGTTACAGGTCGCCCATATTGTTCATGAATGTTATGTTGCTTGGGGGCTATGCAGGAGTTTGCTGTGCTGACTAAGGAGCTGAACGTTTGCCGGGAGCAGCTACTGGAGAGGGAAGAGGAGATTGCTGAGCTCAAGGCGGAGAGAAACAACACACGTGTAGGATGTTCATCGGCCATTTTACTCACTAGCACTCTCACAGCAGATGTGTTTGTTCTTTCTCACCCATCATAGTTGTGGTATCGACTCGAATCCTCGTTCTTCTCCTCCCTAGTACTCACTTTCACATTTTCTCCTTCCAAACCCCCTGCCCTCCTTTTTTATCCGCGTGTTTCTCCCCCTTTTCTTTCTGCTACCTTGTGCTCTTCCAACCCTCTCTACTCCCTCTAAACTATCTTACTCGGTCTTTCTGCCACCTTTCCTTGTCTCTCTCCCTCTCCTCCTCCGCCTCTCTTACCTTCTCTCTCCTCCCTTTTCTTTCTTTTTCCTCTCCTTTCTCTTTCTCTCCATCTCCTACTCTGCTTATCTTTCTCCCCTTTTACTTTGCCTCTCTCTCCATCTCCATCCGTGCATCTCTTACCTCTCTGCCCCTCTCTCTTTCTCTCTCAATTCAATTCAATTCAATTTGCTTTATTGGCATGACGTAACAATGTACATATTGCCAAAGCTTATTTTGGATATTTACAATATAAATCTATAATATATCTCTCTTCTTCTACCTCAATCACTTTATCGCTCTCTCCTCCCGCAGTTGTTACTAGAGCACCTGGAGTGTCTTGTGTCTCGTCACGAGCGCAGTCTGAGGATGACGGTGGTGAAGAGGCAGGCCCAGTCCCCGGCGGGGGTCTCCAGTGAAGTGGAGGTCCTCAAGGCCCTCAAGTCCCTGTTTGAGCACCACAAGGCTTTGGATGAGAAGGTGGGCGACCAGGCTGCCATTTTTGGGGTCTCCATCCCAACTCATAAGCAGCTACTGTAGCTTTCTCTCAACAGTCACTTTTCTTTGCTTTGATGGAGAAGATCCACGCAGACACATTTCACAGCGTTTCTCAGTCATTTCTTATTTTTGGCCCATAAGGTTCGAGAGCGACTCCGCGTGGCCCTTGAGAGAGTGACCCTTTTGGAGGATCAACTACAAACATCCGCCCAAGAGGTAAAAGCCATGCGGGATACATATCTTTAGTTAGAGCATGTTATAGCGGCCATTTCTTGATAATAAGAAAACGCGTTCAATATATTTTGTTCACCATTTACCTCTCTTGCAGGTGATCTCTTTAAGAGACCAAATTAAAAGACGACAACAAGGGTTGGACGGCGGGAAAGATGTAAGGGGAGGATTCATGCGTGTCGTTTCCAGTGTTTGTGTTTGTTAGTGTCCTAAAGTCAACAACATTAGCAAATCATTGGCGTTATGATGCGTTTTCCTTCTTAAGTCTGTCTCTTTGATGGTCAAGAGTCTGATGATGGGTCTAATTCATCTTGTTCCCCGTCGCTCTCCTTTTCTCCATACCATCTCCACGGTGACAACAGCGCCTACCCAATGGACCCTCCTCTGGATTGGACGACGGTGAGATCGACAGACAGAGAGAAACGGAGATAGAGCGGCAGAGAGCCGAGCTCTCCCAGCTGAAAGAAAGATTGGCCCTTATGTGTCGACAGGTGGGTTTGAGAGAGAGAGAGAGAGAGAGAGAGAGAGAGAGAGAGAGAGAGAGAGAGAGAGAGAGAGAGAGAGAGAGAGAGAGAGAGAGAGAGAGAGAGAGAGAGAGAGAGAGAGAGAGAGAGAGAGAGAGAGAGAGAGAGAGAGAGAGAGAGAGAGAGAGAGAGAGAGAGAGAGAGAGAGAGAGAGAGAGAGAGAGAGACATAGAGAGAGAGAGAGAGAGAGAGAGAGAGAGAGACATAGAGAGAGACATAGAGAGAGAGACATAGAGAGAGAGAGAGAGAGAGAGACATAGAGAGAGAGAGAGAGAGAGAGAGAGAGAGAGAGAGAGAGAGAGAGAGAGAGAGAGAATGTAGCCTGCCCTACATGTAACGGTATATGTATGCATTGCCTAGTTTATAATGATCCATAATCTAGCCTATACCGTTATGAACCATTCACAAGAATAGTCTGTGTGAGAGTGAGAGTGAGAAGAGTGAGAGAGAGAACAAGGGTGAAAAAGAGAGAAGAGGGAGAAGAGCAATAAAGAAAAATAGATTCAGTTGGGGGTTGTATGGAGATTGCTAAAACCGGTTCCCCTCTTCCCTCTTGTGGACAGTCATAGCATTGCATCTGTTCTGCAAAATCCACACAGTACATGACAGTCTTTTTCTATATAGCTAACATAAACCTGCCTCTGCCCAAACCAGTGCTTCACGTCTTCGCTCATGAAGGCCCTCTGTTCTGTTAGGGTCCCTTATTGTTCCTTAACCATCTTATTGCTCTTCCTCATGCCACGTCAGGTTGGGGAAATAGAGGAACAGCTTGCAGCCGCCAGGAGGGAAGTGACGAAGTCGGAGGAGGCCAATCAGAAGCTCCAGAGGGATGTGAAGGAGGTATGTCAGGCCAATCTGTTCTTGGCCAAGGCCTTAGATCAGGGGTGGGCAAACTTTTTGGCTAGAGGGCCACATCGGGATTATGAAATTCTACGGGGGGGGGTTTGTTTTAGATGTTCAAATGTAGCCTGGATCATTTCCCCCCAAAAACGAAATAATAATAATTGGCTGGCGGGCAAGATGCGAGCCGCGGGCAGTAGTTTGCCCACTCCTGACTTAGATTCTATCAGCTCTCGGGCCTCTCTGTTCCAGCGACTGTTCCATCCCACTATGTTCATCCAATGCAAATATCTCAAAGCACAGAGCATTGGAATGCCTAGTATGAATTTGGGGAAAAGAGGCATTTATGAGTCATATTCATCATGGCTATTCATTTCAAAGTTCAAACAAATGACTGTGCCAATCCCAGAGTGCTCCTTGAATAGTAAACGGTTAATAATACATAATAAACGCCTATTTAGCTACTTATATTGCACATGCGTGCCTATATTGTGATACCTACACTAAAGTTCTCTTGGATAGAATATCAAAGAAGAACCCTAAGTGACGAGATAGACAAGAGGAGCTGTGCACGTATACAATGACGGAACACATGTGATAGTGAATAGTCAATCAGTAGTCAATTCTGAATGTGCACAATCCCCTGTTAGATGTTTAGGTTGCCATTTGATGAGTGTTACAGTGTGCCATGTATAATTAATGTGTTTCTTTGGATGATTTAAACATGCTTCACTATGTGCTTCATTCAGGCTCTGTGCCAAAGGGAGGATATGGAGGAGAGGATCACTACATTAGAGCGCAGGTAACCCTCTTTTTAACACCCTTTTTAACACCCTTTTTAACACCCTTTTTAACTCCCGGGACTATGGTGCCAAACTACCAGGTGTTTTCCTCGTTATCTGAAAAGTTGTCACCAAGGTGTCACAACACCTGTACCTCGCAGCTTACCTCTTTATCTCACTGTTTTATCTCACTGTTTGGGCATTTTCAATTGTTTCAGCGCACTGCAAGAGTTGGCTTGTGTCTACATGCTGTGAAGGGTGGAAGTTCATAACTAATGGTCAGGGATGTAGTGTAGCATAAACGCACTTAAACATCATTTAGGCGCCTTTATATTGGTGAAAAGCGTTTACGTTCCTTTCGTGCCAAATAGCTTTTGCGTTTACAGTGCTCGCTGCCGGTCATCTTGACCGGCGTTCATCGTTGATAATATCCTACTTTTTCCCCCCCTGTTAACAATGTGTCCATGTTGTTTGCAGGTACCTCAGTGCTCAGAGGGAAGCAACCTCTCTACATGACATCAAAGACAAGCTGGAGAATGAGCTGGCCAGCAAGGAGTCACTGCACAGACAGGTAATTGGTTAACGAACGACATAGATGTAGAGTAACCCTGTACAAATGGATAGGTTATATCCAGAGTAGTGTCTTTTAATACTTATAGCCTGATTCTTATTTCCTGGACCTAGATTTATCTTAGACAGGTAAATCATTCTGAATGGAGAATCTCCATTGACAGTGTGTGTTAGTCCAGGGCAAGGCTTAATCCGGGTGCAGAAAATCGGCCCTCGGGCTCAGACTTGGATTTTAGTCGAGTGTATCAAAATATCTCAGACTTCATCCGCTCTCTTCCCTCCTCTCTTCCTGTGTGTTGTCAGAGTGAGGAGAAGAACAGGCAGCTCCAGGAGCGTCTGGATGACGCCAAGCAGAAGCTCCAGCAGACCCTGCAGAGGGCCGAGACACTGCCTGAGATCGAGGCCCAGCTCGCCCAGAGAGTGGCTGCCCTCAACAAGGTACTGTAGTGTACGCGATGTTTGTGTTCACTGTCTTGATTCTGTTTTCAAGTGTGGATCTGAACTGTCTGTCCGTGAAACTGTTTGGGTGTCCTTCCGTCCGTCTCTTTTCCACATTCTACCTGAACGCGTCCGTCTCTCTTTCAGTTTGTCGGTCTCCCGTGTTTCCTGTCTGTTCCTCTGTCCCGCCTGTCTGTCTGTCTGTCTGTCTGTCTGTCTGTCTGTCTGTCTGTCTGTCTGTCTGTCCCGTCCGTCCGTCCAACTGTCCAACTGTCCGTCTCTCCGTCTCTCCGTCTGTATGACCTGAGTTGTCCTCCTATTGGCAGCCAATCTATCCTTCAATGTGTTAGTCTGAGTTTATGTTTGATCCTATGTACAGACACTTTCTCTCGCTTTTCTTTTTAGGCAGAGGAGCGCCATGGGAACTTTGAGGAGCGACTACGACAGATGGAGGCACAACTTGAAGAGAAAAATCAGGCATTGCAGAGGGTAATAATGCACTATTTGTTTGTACACTTGCCTTTTACTAAGTCTCATGCGGGCTTCTGACAAGTTACGGCGCATTATGCCGGCTATAATTGGTGAAGTGTTACATTGTGTTCCTTACCCTCCGTTTTGGCCAATCAATTAAAACCCAATCCTGTCTTTGTGAACTGTTTGAACTCTTATTGCTACCCGAAACCAAACAGTTGGTTCTGCTTTTTTATATTTTTTCCCCTTCACATCGTGTTTTCTACCTTGACCCCCACTGTGTCATTTTGTCTACGTTTCAGGCAAGGCAGAGAGAGAAAATGAATGACGAACACAACAAACGCCTCTCGGATACGGTGGACAAGCTACTCTCTGAGTCCAACGAAAGACTGCAGCTTCACCTCAAAGAGAGAATGGCTGCCCTCGAGGAGAAGGTGCTATAAAGCTTTGTTAACCATATGCTAAGTTAAGCTAAAATTGCCATTAATGATCAGTAAGTCTTTTTTTAATCAACGTAATCAACAGCAAACATGAGTCAACTTGGCACAATCACTCCTCCCCTCATCTAGAATTCCCTGTCAGAGGAGCTAGCAAACATGAAGAAAATCCAAGATGATCTTCTAGCAAACAAGGTACATATCTTCCCCTTATTGTATCCAGTCGGTCAGATATCATTATATATGTTGTTGCTGTACTTTACTTCTGTATATACATGGGATGAGCACAGCAGCTGTACTTTATACCGATTTAAAACTGTTGGGAAGACTTTGGACTGCCTTTAGGGATATACACTGACTTTTGCAAACCCCTTTTGGAATAATAGGGTGGATAGTTTATGCTCACTCTAAAAAGAAAAGGTTCCTGGAGTATCTTTTGGGAGTTCTTCAAATTGAAACTGTGGGGGAACCCCTATAAGTTCTTCCTTTTAATGGATCCTCAATGAACCTTTTGAGGTTAATTTTTGAACTACCCCCTCCTCTGTTATTATTATAAACAATAATAATACCCACAACAATAACACAATGTTTATTTTAGTGGCAAAGAGCAATTAAAATATCAAATATAAATATAAATATCAAATAACTCCCAGCAGAAACCCAAGTCCAATGGGTATATCCTCTGGCGTGTTGATGTTAATGTGTTGATGTTCTCCGTATCCATCGCCAGAATGATTTCGCAGTGCATGTTGATCGAACAGGTTTCGTGTTGTATTCATCAGAGGTTTAGGGAGGGTGAAGTCTGTGAATCCAAAAATGTTTTAATTACACAGATGATTAACAAAACATGCACTCGACAGTGTTCATACCTTGGTTTTTGTGGTGAATGTGAATGATAAAAACTGTTTTGATTATGGTTTTCATACACACACCTTGTCCATAATGTAGAGGCCTATGGGACATTCATTGAAGGGGTAAGGGAGGAGGATGGTAAATGTGATCTGCATAACATGACAATACCAATTGACATACCTTTGTATGCCTCCTCTTCTACCTGCAAACACAGACACGAAAGTGAGCAGTTAGCCACCCAATACAGCTAGCCTTCAACATATTGTTATAGCCTACCTATTCATACCTTTTTGTTGATTGATATCCACTGAATTGTGTCCATTTTAGAAAGATTTTCACAAATATGAAAAGATAAATGGTATCATAAAACAGTACGAATTTAGATCATACAAGGGATCAAAACTTACCTTAAATTGAGGAGATCTTTACATTTTTCAGTTAAGTGCCTGCACCTGCTGTCTTTCAAATTCAAATGTTTCAGTTGGGCAGTTAGTTTCCTGCAAGAACTCCCACCAACTAAGGAGGTTCCTCGATGAACCTCACCACCTATGGGGTTCTTGGAAGATCCCTTTGGGGGCAATTTTCAGTGACAAGAACCCTAAGGTTCTTTCGAAGAACTTTGAGGATCTTCGAAGAACCCTTGTTGAACCCCTCATTTTTTGGAGTGCTCCCTTGTCTCGATATGCAACTTCCTCTTTATCATCGCAAGGGTTTATGTGTTTCGCTGCGACAACTGGAGACCAGTCACACTGCTCTGCACTGACAACAGTATTTTGAGACCGAGACGTTTGTGATTAATTGTTCTTTCGTTATTCTTACCTGCTGCTGTATCCGTGCTTTGTTTTTGTTCTTTTAATAGGGCAATAGATGCATCTTTACTGGAATATTATGTCATCGTGTACTGTACTCTGCTCCCGTCTCTCTCTCCTAGGACCAGCTCATAGCTGAGCTGGAGAGGATTCAGCTGGAGCTGGATCAACTGAGGGGCAGGCCTGGCTCTTCCTCTTCCAGGTTAGCCACAATGGAGCTTCAAGGGTATTTATAAATACATTTTTATAAAAGCATCAAATTAACACATTTGTTCTCCCTTTCGAGGGAAAACGAACACTTTACCCTTCATAAAATAGACTTTCTAAATGTTTGTTTTATATTTAGCAAAGAGACGAACGGGACAAAGAGTTGATTTTAAGTTTACGTTGTTATTCCAACTTTCTGTCAGTTGATGTAGAATTAGATTTTCGTTCTAATGTTGTGAATGTAACGAATAAACCATTGTTGTGATTAAGGATCAAATGTCACAATAACTCAATTTGTTTGAATATTTGAAATATTCTTTCATTAAAAAAGTTAATTTTATTCAGGAAATGGCGGCAATACATTCAGAAAAAATGTGCTACAACGAATAAAGCAATTTTATTTCCTCATCTCATAAAATCTCACAAACTCTGTAGGACGAGCAACGTGAGCTCACTTCCCTCCACCCTTTTTCGAAGATCTCTTCCAGGGAGTGCCTCAGAGCTCCGTTACCCCCAGGGTGGTGGCTCCCTCCCAGCCGGCTACGGCAGCTCCTCCAGTGGCGTGGTGGTCCGGAGGGCACACCGCGGCCGATGGGCTCCCCCCAGGGATGACAGCAACAAGGTGAGGATCTCATCGACTACCTACAGGACTATAGCTCCCTGGTGGCCTGGTTCCATACTGTAAGGGCTATAGCCAACCTCCGAAAAGAAAACAAAAGAAATGGTGCGCACTCTTATGGCTCCAATGCAAAAAAAAGTATAAATACCAACGTTTAGACAGCTATGCTGTCTTCATCAGGGTTTCAACTCCTAACTTCTGTCCCACAACGTACAGTATAGGATCAGGCTAGCTCCCTGGGTGGTGCCTAATGTGTTTTCATTATTTGTGATTGACTGAGTGACCTGTCACTCCTACACACGGGGGCCATTTTGTTTGTGTTGTGACTTGATACGCAAGGATAAAAGTAGCGAACAGCATTCCAAGTCATGTTGGACTGCCTGTAGGGAAAACTTGACGAGGCAACCTTTCATTTAATCATCTCTACTTTTTCCCTTTCGCTTAATTCTCTCATACTTCCTTTCTCTCTGTCTCCCTCCTCTCTCTGTTTCTCTCTCTCTCCTACCCGGTCGCTCTACAGTATGGAGAGTGGGACAGTGGCAACATGCTGGGTCCCGGGTTCGAGGGGGGAGTCGAGGGGGGCTGCTCAGATGACGAGGACGACAGGGAGACCCTGTTTGGCTCGGAGTTGCTCTCGCCCAGCGGACAGACGGACGTACAGACCCTTGCCATCATGCTGCAGGAGCAACTGGAGGCCATCAACAAGGAGATCAAGTAAGTATTCAGCTACACCACGAACAGGAATAATGGGTTTGAGTTCTTAACATACCTAAAAATGCCTCAGAAATAGCAAAGAAGATTTGTGAGGCGGTAAAGAAAAGTAGTGTACGCCACTCCAGGTTCAAACCAGAGCCTGGGGAGCTCTGCCTAACCAGTCAATCACACTACTCTCTCACTTGAGTATCTTAACTAGTTATTTTCTGATGATCTCATTTTGTAGCTTTGGCAAGTATGTGTGCGTTTCCCATCCCAGTTCACTCCTCGCCCTGTAGGTTTTACAGACGCTCCCCACCCTATTCCCGCAACCCTTCTAGTTTAGCGTACCCTGCACGCACAACCCATGTGGAATTCTGGGTCGCTGGTAGCGTTTGGAACTGCCGATCTACGGCCAATAAGGCTGAGTTCATCTCAGCCCATGTTGCCCTTCAGTCCCTACACTTTTTTGTCCCCGACTGAGACGTGGGTTTCCCCAGAGAACACTGCTACTCCAGCTGCTCTCTCGTCGTCTCTGTGTTCTGTCATAGTTCGAGGGTATCTGGTCGTCAGGGTGGTGGCACAAGGCTACTCATTTCTCCTAAGTGGAGATTTTCTCTTCCTCTTTCATCTGTCCATCTCCTCATTTGAATTCCATGCTGTCATTGTTAAGCTTGAGTGGACAAGTGACATTGTTGTCATCTATCGCCCACCAGGTGCCCTTGGAGAGTTCCTCAATGAGATTGACACCATGACAAGCTCATTTCCCGACGATGGCTCACCACTCATTGTACTGGCCGACATTAACCTCCCGACGCCTGACTTCAGTTCATTTCTTTCCACCCGTTTCTTTCCACTCCTGTCCTCTTTTGACCTCACCCTTTCCCGGTCACCTCTCACTCACAAGGCAGGCAATACGCTTGACCTCATCTTCACTAGAGGCTGTTTGTTTACTAATCTCACTGCAACCCCCCATATCTCTGATCACTACTTGATTTCCTCCAACCCTACACACTCAGCCCTCACCCAGATGGTTATCACTGCGTGCTTACAGAACAGGGCTTCGGGCAGCTGAGTGGAAATGGAGGAAAATTAAACTTCCGAAGGACCTATAATCCTCCCAACTCCCTGCTCTCTACCTTCTCCTCCTCTGTATCCGCTGCTAAAGCCACTTTCTATCACTCTACATTTCAAGCTTCTGCCCCCAACCCTGGGAAACTCTTCTCCACTTTCTCCTCCCTCCTCAATCTTCCACCTCCTTGCCCTCCACTTTCTCCTCCCTCCACAATCTTCCACCTCCTTGCCCACCCTCCTGCCTCTCTGCGAACGACTTTGTCAACGACTTTGAAAAAAAGGCTGACGACATCCGTTCCTTTTTCACAAAGCCTACGGATTGGTCCCCCACACGCAGAACTGTGATTAATGATGTCCGGCCGCCCGACAACCTGCCCGCTTGACCCCACCCCCTCCTCCCTTCTCCAGACCATCTCTGGAGACCTTCTCCCATTCCTCACTTCCCTCATCAACTAATCTCTGAACACTGGCTGAGTCCCCTCGGACTTCAAGATGGTCAGAGTCACTCCCCTTCTCAAAAACTACAGACCCGGCCACTCTTCTTTCTTTTCTTTCCAAAACACTTGAACGTGCTGTGCTGTCTCTGACCAAATCTCTCAGAACGATCTTCTTGACCCTAACGGGCTCACTCAACTGAGACCCCTCTCCTCTGTGACACAGAGGCTCTGCGCTCTGGCAAAGCTGACTCTCTCGCCTCTGTTCTCATCCTCGTATATCTATCCGCTGTTATCCATAAGATCATCCTCTCCCCTCTCAGGGTTGGGCGTCTCAGGCTCTGCACACTCCTGGATTGCATCCTACCTGGCAGGTTGCTCCTATCAGTTGGCATGGAGAGGATCTGCATCTGCACCACATGGTCTCACTACTGGCATCCCCCAGGGCTAAGGTCTAGGCCCTCTCCTCTTTACACAATGTCACTCGGCTCTGTCATATCCTCACGTGGTCTCTCCTATCATTGCTATGAGGATGATACTCAATTACTTTCCGCCTTCCCCCTTCTGACACCCAGGTGGCGACACGCATCTCTCTGTGCCTGGCAGACACCTCAGCACCTTAAGCTCAACCTTGACAAACCAGAGCTGCTCTTCCTCCCAGGAAAGGCAAACCCGCTCCAAGACCTGTTCATCACAGTTGACACCTCCACAGTTTTCCCCTCCCAGAGTGCAAAGAAACTTGGTGTGACCCTGGACAACACCCTTGTCGTTCTCTGCAAACATCAAAGCAGTGACTCGCTTCTCCGCACACTCCACTGGCTTCCAGTTGAAGCTCACATCACCTGCAACTGCACCTCCTTACCTTCAGGCTATGCTCAAACCCTATATCCCAATTCGAGCACTCCGTTCCGCCACCTCTGTTCTCTTGGCCCTCCCACCCCTTGGCAGCTCCCTTTCAGCCCAGTCAAAGGCCCTTCTCTGCCGTGGCACCCATTTTTTTTAAACA
The DNA here is from genome assembly GCF_045679555.1 of Salvelinus alpinus. NCBI lineage: Eukaryota > Metazoa > Chordata > Actinopteri > Salmoniformes > Salmonidae > Salvelinus > Salvelinus alpinus. Next base: position 25,870,185 of record NC_092088.1, read on the forward strand.
AAAAATCACTTCTCTTTTCCCAATAGCACTGACTTTGCTGATAAACACTTTGTTGGGGGAAAATGTACTTGACACGATTGTGATGTGTTGTTGTCTCACCTAGCTATCTTAAGATGAATGCACTAATTGTAAGTCGCTCTGGATAAGAGCATCTGCTAAATGACTAAAATGTAAGTGTAGACATAGCTACAATAACAATACAAGTTCCTAGAATAGGTGGATGCTCACACTGCTCACCCAGTGAAGAAGCTGAGACTGGAATAACATTCTGATATTTATTATGGACAACATTTAAAATGATTGTTTTGTTGTTCATCTCATTATTTTTCCTTTACCAATGAAGATAAAATACACAATAGTGTTCCATCCTTGTTGACAATGCCACTGTCAGGCAGGCCCGTAGTGCAGATTAGCATTAGTGCACTCGAGGAACGGGCCGTGACGAAAGTTCAGACTTCTAGGAGAGTCGCGTCAAGGCCACCCACAACGTCCTCATAAGAACGGCAAGACAGAACTCTGTCTGTCAGTCTATGTTAAAACATCAGGAACAATAGCGAAGTGATATGTCCAAGGACTAAACCAAATCAAAATAGGGGGTGCCACAACGACGGGACATAATTACAATAATAACTCCATCTAAAACCCAAACTCGCTCCACTAGTCAAGAAGACACAAGCACACACACACCAGTAATTCTACCACCATCTACCAGTAAGCTACCACAGCAATTCCTGGCCTCGTCTTCTTCAATTATGTTCGCCTCCACACTTCAACACACACAATGTTTGGACAAGCTCACCAGATTCCCAGTAGTCGATGGACCCTGTCGAACTCCCAGTGAGCGTGGTGTTGCGCCTATACGTGCCCACCATCTGCTTCTTTCTGTCTGCTTCTTTCCGTCTGCCTCTCGTCCGTGCTTGCTTCGCCGCTGGTTCTGTTCGATTCGTAGCTAACTGGCTGTGGCTGTTGCGGTAGAGTTTGATGTTGTAACGAGTGCGGGGGGAGAGAGAGAGATGTGTCCTTCCCTCATTATAAGGGGATCCAATCAGGTGCGCCCGTTCAGATAATCAGAGGCAACCTAACATGAGGTTAGGTTCACACAGCAAAGGGGCCGGATAACAGCATGAGATGAACACATTGTATACAAATCACAATAACCCCCTTTTGCCACATATTAAATATCTTCTGTTCCCATTCAATGGGTGATCCTGAGGTCAATTCCACATACAAAAACACATACCTAGAATTGACCTCTGCCTTTGCTTTGTCCAAACCAGGAGTGAATACCGCAGATACAGAATGAAAGACTCACACCTCCTTTGCTTTACTCAATCCAGAGGTTTATTCCACAGGCATATTATTAAGGTGTCCACATCACCAACGAACTATCATGGTCCAAACACACCAAGACAGTTGTGAAGAGGGCACGACAAAACTTTACAAATGACCTCGACTAACCTGTACCCCCGCACATTGACTCGGTACCGGTACCCCCTGTATATAGCCTCGTTATTGTTATGTCATTTTATTGTGTTACTTTTTGGTTAGATTATTATTTTTTTTTTTCACTTGGTTTATTTAGTAAATATTTTCTTACCTCTATTTATTGAACTGCAATGTTGGTTAAGGGCTTGTAAGTAAGCATTTCACAGTAAGGTCTACAGCTGTTGTATTCGGTGCATGTGACAAATACAATTTGATTTAATTTTGATACCACAAACATTTATTCCTCATCTCATTGCGGCTATCATCAGTTTAGGAGTAAAATGCTAAACTGAGTTATGTTCCTCTTTTTGTACCCTCTCCTCTCCTTAACTCCTCTTGCTCTGTTTTCTTCCTCTCTCTTCTCCTTTCCTCCCTTTTCCACTGACCTCCACTCGCTTCCTCCATCTCATCTCTCTTCCTCTCCTCCCCTTTCTCTTGTACTCTCTGTTTCCCCATCTCCTCTCAGGCTGATCCAGGAGGAGAAGGAGAGCACTGAGCTGAGGGCGGAGGAGATTGAGAGCCGGGTGAGCAGCGTGGCCCTGGACTCCTCTCCTCTCCCCCCGTCCTCACTGGGTGGGGGCAGGGACAGCGTGGGCAGGGGCTACATGACCCCCTCCCTCACCTCCTCCACCCTTGCCTCCCCTTCACCCCCCAGCTCTGGACATTCCACCCCCCGACTGCCACATTCGCCTGCCAGAGAATCAGACAGACAGGTACAGTACCTTACAGCTGTGGCTATCTGAGATTGGAAACGTCTTGCATGTCTTCTTGGTTGTGGCAACCCAACGGGTAAGGCTAATTGAAATGACATCATAATGTCAGTTTACAATAAGAACTGGTTGAGATGGTGCTGACGGAGATGGTCGACTTGAGAACAAGATGGATGAGCTTCGTTTGAGAGTTTCCTACCAATGGGATGTGAAAAGTTGTAATATTCTATCCTTTTCAGAAATTTGGCTGATATTTGGTGATTTGGTGATATGGACATAAAACTCAAGTGTTTCTCCATGCCTCGTTTGCGCCTAGACAGCAGACTCGGGCAAAACCAAAGGGGGAGGGGTGTTCCTCCTTGTAAACAACAACTGGTGTGCTGCTTCAAGTGTGAAGGAAGTCACAAGCTTTTGCTCACCTGAACTAGAATACCTTATGGTAAATTGCGTACCTTTTTATCTACCAAGAGAGTTTTCATCTCTAATCATCACTGCTGTCTACAAATGAAATAACTGAAATATTACATTTACATAAGTATTCAGACCCTTTACTCAGTACTTTGTTTAAGTACCTTTGGCAGCAATTAAAGCCCTTGAGTCTTCTTCTGTATGACGCTATATGCTTGGCACACCTGTATTTGGGGAGTTTCTCCCATTCTTCTCTGCAGATTCTCTCAAGCTTTGTCAGGTTGGATGTGGAGCATTGCTGCACAGATATTTTCAGGTTTCTACAGAGATGTTAGATCGGGTTCAAGTCTGGACTCTGACTGGGCCACTCAAGGGCATTCAGAGACTTGTCCCGAAGCCACTCCTGTGTTGTTTTGGCTGTGTGCTTAAGGTCGTTGTCCTGTTGGAAGGTGAACCTTCGCCCCCAGTCTGAGGATCTGAGCACTCTGGAGCAGATTTTCATCAAGGATCTCTCTTTATTTTGCTCCGTTCATCTTTCCCGACTAGTCTCCCAGTCCCTCCCGCAGCATGATGCTGCCTTCAAAACCATGCTTCACCGTAGGGATGGTGCCAGGTTTCCTCCAGATGTGATGCTTGGCATTCAAGCAAAGAGTTCTATCTTGGTTTCATCAGACCAGAGAACCTTGTTTCTCATGGTCTGAGAGTCTTTAAGTGCCTTTTGGCAAAGTCCAAGCGGGCCGTCATGTGCCTTTTACTAAGGAGTGGCTTCCGTCTGGCCACTCTACCACAAAGGCCTGATTGGTGGAGTGCTGCAGAGAAGGTTGTCCTTCTGGAAGGAGCTCTGTCAGAAAGACCATCAGGTTCTTGGTCACCTCCCTGACCAAGGCCCTTCTCCCCCGATTGCTCAGTTTGGCTAGGCGGCCATCCCTAGGAAGAGTGTTGGTGGTTCCAAACTACTTAAATTTAAGAATGATGGAGGCCACTGTGTTCTTGGGGACCTTCAATGTAGCAAAAAAAATGTGGTACCTTTCTCCAGATCTGTTCCGATACAATCCTGTCTCTACGGACAATTCCTTCGACCTCATGGTTTATTTTTTTCTCTGACATGCACTTTCAACTGTGGGACGTTATATAGACAAGTGTGTACCTCGGGCCTACTGAGTGTCGCAGCGCTCTAAGGCGCTCCAAGGCGCTGCTCTAAGGCGCTGCAAGCACATTGCAGTGCTTGAAGCGTCACTACAGCCCCGGGTTCGATCCCAGGCTGATTCACAGCCGGGCGTGATCGGGAGACCCATGAGGTGGCACACAATTGGCTCAGCGTCGTCCAGGTTAGTGGAGGGTTTGGCCGGCCGAGATTTCCTTGTCCTAACACGCTCTAGCAACTCCTTGTGGTGGTACGGGCGCCTGCAAGCTGACTTCGGTCGCCAGTTGTACGATGTATCCTCCAACACATTGGTGCGGCTGGCTTCCGGGTTAAGCGGGCAGTGTGTCAAGAAGCAGTGCAGCTTGGTACGGTCGTGTTTCAGAGGACGCATTGCTCTCGACATTCGCCTATCCTGCGTCAGTACGGGAGTTGCAGCGATGGTACAAGTGTTACGCAGAGCAGCACAGGGGAACCCAAGAGCAGACTCAGACCAGGAAACAGGGATGAATGAACCAAGATATGTATTGCAACACAGGGAGAGAGGAGTGCAGGTCAGACGAAGCTTAGGTGGGTTGTAGGAAACCAGATGTGGAGGCTGAGGTTGGAGTGAGCTGGGTTGAGACAGGGTAAACAGGTCCGGAGGGAAATCCAAGGAAGTGATGGTGAGCTGAATCCAAAACAGGGTAGCAGGGTGGTGAGATGTGGAACAGGAGACGGGTACCAGAGTCAGAGCGGCAAAACTGCAGTGAGAGGATAACAGCGTCAGGCAGGGAAACAGGCATAGCAGGGTAACAGGATCTTGAATAATCATAAAAGGCTAGAAGCATAATACTGACTGAGCAGAGATTATGATCTAGCAGAGTGGAAGTGGCAGGACTGAGTATTTGTAGAGGTCTTGATTATGGAACGGGTTGCAGCTGGTGGGGAACTGCTCTGACTCCAGCACACCTTTCTCCAACCACACACACAGAGAGAAAGGGAATGGGAGAGGGAACTGGGGGAATGGCTACAGGTCAATGAGACACCGGATGTCCACTAGGGGGGGTGGCAGGAGCAGATGTGACAACAAGACTTTAACTACCAATTGGATATCATGAAAAAGGGCTAAAAAGTACCAAATAATAATAATATATATATATATATACTGTGTCTTGCAAAAGTATTCATCCCCTTGGCGTTTTTCCTATGTTGTTGAATTACAACCTGTAATTTACATTGATTTTTATTTGGATTTCATGTAATGGACATACACAAAATAGTCCAAATTGGTGAAGTGAAATGAAAAAATAACTTGTTTAAATAAATTCTAAAAAATGAAAAACGGAAATGTGGTGTGTGCATATGTATTCATCCCTTTGTTATGAAGCCCCTAAATAAGATCTGGTGCAACCAATTACTTTCAGAAGTCACATAATTTGTTAAATAAAGTCCACCTGTGTGCAATCTAAGTGTCACATGATCTGTCACATGATCTCAGTATATCTACACCTGTTCTGAAAGGCTCCAGGGTCTGCAATACAACTAAGCAAGGGGCACCACCAAGCACGCGGCACAGTGAAAACCAAGGAGCTCTCCAAACAGGTCAGGGATAAAGTTGTGGAGAAGTACAGATCAGGGTTGGGTTATAAAAATATCTGAAACTTTGAACATCCCATGGACCACCATTAAATCCATTATTAAAAAATTGAAAGAATATGGCACCACAACAAACCTGCCAAGAGAGGGCCGCCCACCAAAACTCACAGACCAGGCAAGGAGGGCATTAATCAGAGAGACACTCGACCACTGCTACTCTAACTTCCATGATGCATACAAGGCCCTCATTGTACCCCTCCTATAGGCAGAAACTAAAAACAGGAAGCGCTCGTGCTTAGGTTAATCTAATGCTGGTCTGACCAATCGGATTCCACGCTTCAAGATTGCTTCGATCACGTGGACTGGGATATGTTCCAGGTAGCCTCAGACAATAACATTGATGTATACGCGGACTCTGTGATGTTGTACCCACTGTGACTATTAAAACCTTCCCTAACCAGAAACCGTTGATTGGTGGCAGCATTTGCGCAAAACTGAAAGCACCCACCACCACATTTAATCATAGCAAGGCGACTGGAAACATGACCGAATACAAACAGTGTAGTTATTCCCTCCGTAAGGCAGTCAAACAAGCAAAGTGTCAGTATAGAGACAAAGTGGAGTCGCAATTCAACGGCTCAAACACAAGACGTATGTGGCAGGGTCTACAGATAATCGCGGATTACAAAAACAAACTGCCCCGTCCCGGACAACGACGTCTTGCTCCCAGACAAATTAAACAACTTCTTTGCGCGCTTTGAGAACAATACAGTGCCACTGACACGGCCTGCTACCAAATACTGTGGGCTCTACTTCTCCGTGGCCGATGTGAGTAAAACATTTAAACGTGTTAACCCTCGCAAGGCTGCAGCCCCAGACGGCATCCCTAGCGGCGTCCTCAGAGTATGCGCAGACCAGCTGGCTGAAGTGTTTACGGACATATTCAATCAATCCCTATCCCAGTCTGCTGTCCCCACATGCTTCAAGATGGCAACCATTGTTCCTGTTCCCAAGAAAGCTAAGGTAACTGAACTAAATGACTAAACGACGAGACAGCCTACAGGGAGGAGGTGAGGGCCCTCGGAGTGTGATGTCAGGAAAATAACCTCGCACTCAATGTCAGCAAAACAAAAAAGATGATCGTTGACTTCAGGAAACAGCAAAGGGAGCGCCCCCCTATCCACATCGACAGGACAGCAGTGAAGAAGGTGGAAAGTTTTAAGTTCCTCGGTGTACATATCACCGACAAACTGAAATGGTCCATGCACACAGACAGTGTGGTGAAGATGGTGAAAAAATTTGGCTTGTCACCGAAAACCCTCACTAACTTTTACAGGTGCACAATTGAGAGCATCCTGTCGGGCTGTATCACCGCCCACAACCGCACGGCTCTCCAGAGGGTGGTGCAGTCTGCACAACGCATCACCGGGGGCAAACTACCTGCCCTCCAGGACACCTATAACACCTGATGTCACAGGAAGGCAAAAAAGATAATTAAGGACAACAACCACCCGGGCCACTACCTGTTCACCCCGCTTCCATCCAGAAGGCGAGATCAGTACAGGTGCATCAATGCTGGGACAGAGAGATTGAAAAACAGCTTCTATCTCAATGCCATCCGATTGTTAAACAGCCACCACTAACACAGAAAGGCAGCTGCCTACCTACAGACTTGATATCATTGGCCACTTTAATAGATGGAACACTAGTTACTTTAATTATGCCACTTTAAGACTGTTTACATATCTCACATTACTCATCTCATATGTGTATACTGTATACTGTATCCTTCACTATCTATTCTTTACTATCTATTGCATCTTAGCCGCTCTGTTACTGCTCATCCATATATTTTATACTTATATATTCTCATCCCATTCCTTTACTAGATTGTGTGTATTAAGTTTTGTGGAATTTGTTAGATATTAGGTTTTGTTGTGGAATTGTTAGATATTACCTGTTAGATACTGCTGCACTGTCAGATCTAGAAGCATAAGCATTTCGCTACACTCGCAATAATATCTGCCAGCCATATGTATGTGACCAAGACAATTTGATTTGATTTGGGATTTGATTCAAATAGTTGTCTACAGTGACTCAATTGAACTGATTGTCTGTCAATACAGAACAGCAAAGAGGGCGACGACTGCCGGGCGCTAGCCTTGATTGACTCCACCCCTCCTCCGATTCCTCGTGCTCTGCGATTGGATAGAATGACTCACACACACCCAGGGGCTGGGCTGGATGATCACCGCGAATTCCGCAGGTACAGTTATTACTTTAGTCAACATTGAGACAATGTGTGTTTGCTGGGAAGCTAGGTAATGGAAAGTATATGACTCCTTATTGAAATGAAGGTTGAATAAAATAAAATCTAAAATATATTAATGCCAATAGAATGGATATAAAGTAGACTAGATTACCAACTATTTCAGTGACCATCATGTATAATGAACAAAAATATAAACGCAACATGTAAAGTGTTAGTGAGCATTTCTCCTTTGCCAAGATACTACATCAACCTGACAGGTGTCACATATCAAGAAGCTGATTAAACAGCGTGATCATTACACAGATGCACCTTGTGCTGGGGACAATAAAAGTCCACTCTAAAATGTGCAGTTTTGTCACACAATGCCACTGATGTGTCAAGTTTTGATGAAGTGTGCAATTGGCATGCTGACTGCAGGAATGTCCACCAGAGCTGTTGCCAGATAATTTAATGTTCATTTCTCTACCATAAGCCGCCTCCAACGTCGTTTTAGAGAGTTTGCCAGTACGTCCAACCGGCCTCACAACCGCAGACCACGTTTATGCGTCGTGTGGGCGAGCAGTTTGCTGATGTCAACGTTGTCAACAGAGTGCCCAATCGTGGCGTTGGGGTTATGGTATGGGTAGGCATAAGTTACGGACAACCAACACAATTGCATTATATCGATGGCAATATGAATGCACAGAGTATACCCTGATGAGATCCTGAGGCCCATTGTCGTGCCATTCATCCGCCCCCCATCACCTCACATTTCAACATGATAATTTACAGCCCCAAGCCGCAAGGATCTGTACACATTTCCTGGAAGCTGAAAATGTTCCAGTTCTTCCATGGCCTGCATACTCACCAGACATGTCAACAATTGAGCTGTTTGGTATACTCGGGATCGACGTGTATGACAGAGTGTTCTAGTTCCCGCCAATATTCAGCAACTGCGCGCAGCCATTGAAGAGGAGTTGAACAACATTCCACAGGCCACAATCAACAGCCTGATCAACTCTATGCGAAGGAGATGAGTTGCACTGCATGAGGCAAATGGTGGTCACACCAGATACTGACTGGTTTTTCTGATCCACGCCCCTACCTTTTTTTAAAGGTATCTGTGACCAACAGATGCATATCTGTATTCCCTGTCGTGAAATCCATAGATTAGTGCCTAATGAATTTATTTCAATTGCCTGATTTCCTTATATGAGATATTTGAAATGGTTGCATTTTTTTGTTCACCAGTGATGTTCTGTGATTAATTTGCAACCCCCAGTAGTCAGGACTCTCTCCACAAAGCCAGCAAGAAGAAGAGCATCAAGTCCTCCATTGGACGCCTGTTTGGGAAGAAAGAGAAGGGGAGGATCGGAGGACCTGGGAGTCAGTCTGCCTCTCTGGGTAAGTCAATATAGAGAGTTGACCACAGTGGTGGAAAAAGTACTAAATTGTCATACTTGAGTAAAAGTAAAGATACCTTAATAGAAAATAACTCAAGTAAAAGTAAAAGTCACTCAGTAAAATACTACTTGAGTAAAAGTCTAAAAGTATTTGTTTTTAAAAATACTTAAGTATCAAAAGTAAATGGAATTGCTAAAATGTACTTAAGTATCAAATAATTTCAAATACCTTATATTAAGCAAACCAGACAGCACAATTTTTTAAATATTTTTTTAACACTCAAACATAATTTCCAAACGAAGCATTTGTATTTAGTGAGTCTGCCAGATCAGATGCAGTAGGGATGACCAGCGATGTTCTCTTGATAAGTGTGTGAATTGGACAATTTTCCTGTCAAAATGTATCTAGTACTTTTGGGTGTCAGGGAAAATGTATGGAGTAAAAAATACAAAATGTTCTTTCGAAATGTAGTGAAGTAAAAGTAGCCAAAAATTTTAATAGTAAAGTAAAGTACAGATACCCTCCAAAAATACATAAGTAGTACTTTAAAGTATTTTTCCTTAAGTACTTTTCACCACCGGTTGACCGTGTGTGGGGTGTGAGGGTTAGAAACAATGTAAGGTCGCCTGTATTTTGCACACAAACTGTTTACTTATAGAGTATACACTAATATACCCTAAGTATACAAAACATTAAGGACACCTTCTCTTTCCATGACATATACTGACCATATCACGTTTTAGGGAAGACCCAGATGCAGACAGTGTCGAAGTAACAAAAGTTTATTACTAGAACAGGGGGTAGGCAAAACGACAGGTCAAGGGCAGGCAGAGGTCGGTAATCCAGATCAGAGTCCAAAAGGTACAGAACGGCAGGCAATCTCAGGGTCAGGAAACAGGAGACAAAAGGCTGTGAGACATGGGTTTGATTCTAGACACATGAAAAGTGATGTATACGGAGGGTACAGGGCAACAGAAGACGAACAGCAGAGGGGCTAATGACCTTGGAGATGGGGAAAGGGCCGATATACCGTGGAGAAAGTTTGCGGGACTCCACACGGAGGGGGCAGATCCCGGGTGGACAGCCATACCTTATGCCCAAGACAATGCCAGGGTCCGGTGGCGGTCCGCTTGTCGTCGATATCTGGAGGTGGTCTTGAGAAGGGCCGACCGGGCTCTCCTCCAGGTACAACGACAGCGGCGGACAAACATCTGGGCTGAAGGTATGCCGAACTCTTCCTCTTGCTCAGGGAAGAGCGGAGTCTGATAAACCAGGGAACATTCAAAGGGCGAGAGACCCGTGGCAGAGCAAGGAAGTGTGTTGCAGGGGTATTCGACCCACACTAGTTGCTGGCTCCAGGTGGTGGGGTTGGAGGAGAGCAGGCAGCGAAGAGTCGTCTCCAGGTCTTGGTTGGCTCCCTCCGACTGGCCATTGGACTGGGGATGGAACCTGGAGGACAGGCTGGCCGACGACCCAATGAGTGTGCAGAATGCCATCCACAACCGGGACGAGAACTGAGGATCCCGATCAGAGACCATGTCCACTGGGAGTCCATGGATCCGGAAGATGTGCTACACCATGAGCTGGACCGTCTCTTTGGCAGAGGGTAGCTTGGGGAGAGGAATGAATTGGGCGGCTTTGGAAAACCGGTCCACTACTGTCGGGATGTCGGGATTGCCATCAGACGGAGGGAGACCCGTGACAAATGTGTGAGACCAGGGACAGTGAGGGACAGGCAGAGGTTGAAGGAGACCAGCCAGTGCTTGCCGAGGAGTCTTGTTCGGTGCACAGATCGTGCATGTGTCAACAAACGTGGAGATGTCAGGAACTATGATAGGCGTCGCACAAAAGAGTTGACGCACAAAGGCCAGGGTCCGATGGGAACCCGAGTGGCAGGCAAGCCTGGAGGAGTGGACCGCGTCAGGAAAAACATCAGTCTATCTCGCAGTCATAGGGTCGGTGGGGTCGGTGGCCCGGGCCTTACTGAACACCTCCCGGAGGTCCTGGTACTCCGCGGGAATGGTGGAGAGGTCCGGGGCAACTTCCGAGCCCCCAGGAAGATGTCCTGGGTCAGGCTGCGCTGACTCCAGGCAATGAGTGTGGCAAAACGGGCTCCAGCCCATGATGGCACTTGCTGGAGCCAAGAGAATCCCAATACCAACGGAACCTGATAAGACTTAATGAGCAGGAATTGGATCGTCTTGCTGTGGTGCCCTGATACACGTAGGTTGATAGGGGTGGTATTGTGGATGACCTGGCCTATAGAGCGCCCGTCCAAATCAAATCAAATGTATTTATAAAGCCCTTCTTATATCAGCTGATATCTCAAAGTGCTGTACAGAAACCCAGCCTAAAACCCCAAGCAGCAAGCAATGCAGGTGTAGAATCACGGTGGCTAGTAAAAACTCCCTAGAAAGGCCAGAACCTAGGAAGAAACCTAGAGAGGAACCAGGCTATGAGGGGTGGCCAGTCCTCTTCTGGCTGTGCCGGGTGGAGATTATAACAGAAAATGGCCAAGATGTTCAATTGTTCATAGATGACCAGCAGGGTGGGGATGCCCAGCTCGGACACCAGGGTAGCGTCCATAAAGCTCTCATCGGCCCCAGAGTCGATGAGTACCCGGAGAGATTTCGACTGGCATGAAAAGGGGTGTGAGTCAGGGAGAACAAAAGTTCTCCGTATGGCCCACCAGAGTGCTCGCTCCTACTGGTGAACCTGGTATTTTAGTGGACAGGTGGAGACAAAATGACCAGTTTTCCCGCAATACAGACAACTCTTAGTGTGAAATCTGTATAGTCATTCGGCTGGAGACAGCCTAGCTCTGCCTAGTTGCATTGGCTCGGGAAGAGGTGAATCGGCAGACTTCGTAGAACTCGGGTAGCCTCGTGTTCTCTCGGTAACGGAGCCATTGGGGACCTCAGGGATGCCTCGGAGGCGAGGTGGAATCCTTGGGCGGGCGAGTGAAATCGAATCTCCTCTCCTTCCTTCGTTCCCGTAGTTGCCCATCGATCTGAATGGTCAAGGCGATGAGCGAGTCGAGATCCATCAGTAAGCTTGTCCTTTACTTCCTCCGATACTCCGTGCAGGGACATGTCGAAAAGTGCTTCCAGGTTCCAGGAACTCTCAGCTGTCAACGTGGGGAAATCCACCGCATAGTCTACCACACTGCGGGAGTCTTGCCGAAGCTGGAGTAACTTCTGGGCAGCCGCTCTCCCGGACAATGGAGCATCGAAAACTTCCTTTACCTCCGCCGCGAACTCCTCCAGACTGAAGCATACGGCCAACTGTTGTTCCCATACTGCCATAGCCCAGAGGTCAATAATCCAGTGTGGTGTGACAAGGTACAGAATGGCAGGCAGGCTCAGGGTCAGGGCAAGCAGAATGGTCAAAACCAGGAACTAGAAACAGACAGGAGCAAGGGGAAAAACGCTGGTAGGCTTGACGAACAAAACTAACTGGCAACAGAGAACATAGGTATAAATACATTGGGGATAATGGGGAAGATGGGCGACACCTGGAGGGGGTGGAGACAAGCACAAAGACAGGTGAAACAGATCAGGGTGTGACAGGCCAGGGGATTTCTGCCCTGTCAAAAAGAAAAAACGGAAAAGTGGTGTGTGCATATGTATTCATCCCCTTTGCTATGAAGCCCCTCTGGTGCAACCAATTACCTTCAGAAGTCACATAATTACGTAAATAAAGTTCACCTGTGTGCAATCTAAGTGTCACATGAATTGTCACATGATCTCAGTATATATATAGCTGTTCTGAAAGGCCCCAGAGTCTGCAACACCACTAAGCAAGGGGCACCACCAAGCAAGCGGCACCGTGAAAACCAAGGAGCTCTCCAAACAGGTCAGGGATAAAGTTGTGGTATAAAAAAATATCCAAAACTTTGAACATCCCACAGAGCACCATTAAATCCATTATTAAAAATGGAAAGAATATGGCACAACAAACCTGCCAAGAGAGGGCCGCCCACCAAAACTCACGGACCCAGCAAGGAGGGCATTAATCAGAGAGGCAACAAAGAGACAAAAGATAACCCTGAAGGAGCTGCAAAGCTCCACAGCAGAGATTGGAGTATCTGTCCATAGGACCACTTTAAGCTGTACACTCCACAGAGCTGGGCTTTACGGAAGTGGCCAGAAAAAAAGCCATTGCTTAATTAAAGAAAAAAATTATTAAACACGTTTGGTGTTTGCCAAAAGGCATGTGGGAGACTCCACAAACATATGGAAGAAGGTACTCTGGTTAGATGAGACTAAAATGTAGCTTTTTGGCCATTAACCTCTCTGGGATATGTGGGACGGTAGCGTCCCACCTGGCCAACATCCAGTGAAAATGCAGAGCGCCAAATTCAAATAAATTACTATAAAAATTTTACTTTCATGAAATCACACATTCAATATACCAAATTAAAACTACACTTGTTGTGAATCCAGCCAACGTGTCAGATTTCAAAAATGCTTTACGGCGAAAGCAAACAATGCTATTATCTGAGGATAGCACCCCAGCTAACAATCACAGACCATCCTATTTCAACCCTCCTGGCGCGACACAAAACGTAGAAATAAAGATATAATTCATGCCTTACCTTTGACGAGCTTCTTCTATTGGCACTCCAATATGTCCCATAAACATCACAAATGGTCCTTTTGTTCGATTAATTCCGTCGATATATATCCAAAATGTCAATTTATTTGGTGCGTTTGATCCAGAAAAACACCAGTTCCAACTTGCACAATGTGACTACAAAATATCTCAAAAGTTACCTGTATGCTTTGTCCAAACATTTCAAACAACTTTTGTAATACAACTTTAGGTATTTTCTAATGTAAATAATCGATAAAATTGAAGACGGGATGATCTGTGTTCAATACCGGAGGAAAACAATGTGTAGCATGCTTTCTGGTCACGCGCCTCTAACAAACAGTACACTTCACTGGAGCCTCATTCTGAACATGGCTACTTCTTCATTCCTCAAAGGAAAAACCTCAACCAATTTCTAAAGACTGTTGACATCCATCCAGCGATAGGAACTGCAGGAAGGTCCCTTAGGTAAATGGGCAAAACAAAATATTTAAGTGCCTTTGAATGGGGTATGGTAGTCAGTGCCACCGGTTTGTGTCAAGAACTGCAATGCTGCTGAGTTTTTCACACTCAAGAGTTTCCCGTGTGTATCAAGAATGGTCCACTACTCAAAGGACATCCAGCCAACTTGACACAACTGTGGGAAGCATTGGAGTCAACATAGGCCAGCATCCCTGTGGAACGCTTTCAACACATTGTAGAGTCCATGCCCCGACTAATTGAGGTTCAACTCAATATTAGGAATGTGTTCCTAATGTTTGGTATACTCAGTGTACACTGTTATACTCAATATTTCTTTAAATAATCAACCAGGGTAGCATTTTTCTATGTTTTTAAAAGAAAAACAAATGATTTATGGCAAGACAGATTGTCCAGTAATCATGGGGAGTAGTTTCTCACATGACCTTTGACCTCAGCCTCCACACCTTCTGATGACCTGGGCTCAGCTGACCCCCTGGGCCTGGCCAAGATGGGAACTGGCACCGTGGAGAAAGATCGCCGCAGCAAGAAGAAGCACGACCTGCTAGAAGAAGCTTGTCGCCAGGGTCTTCCCTTCGCTTCATGGGATGGCCCCACGGTGGTTACATGGCTTGAGGTATGTCGTCTCATTGGTTAACTATCTGGGAGGAAATCATGTGCATTGTTTTACCTGAAGGTGCTCCATCTTACTATGAATGAATCTGAATAATGTACTGTACATGATGAACATATTAAATTCATCCTTATTGGCAGGGAATATTTTTGTAAATATTCCCAAAGCAGATTCATCTTCTCCCTCCTTTTCCTCTTCCTCTTAGTTGTGGGTGGGCATGCCCGCCTGGTATGTGGCAGCATGTCGTGCCAATGTGAAGAGCGGTGCCATCATGGCCAACCTGTCGGACACAGAGATCCAGCGGGAGATTGGCATCAGTAACCCCCTGCACCGCCTCAAACTGCGCCTGGCCATCCAGGAGATGGTGTCCCTCACCAGCCCCTCGGCACCGGCCAGCACACGCTCCGTAAGTGTTACAGCATATACACTCACAAACACGCACACAAACATTAGCATATGTTCAGTAACATACTTGCCACACATATAGAAGTTTGAATAAGTCTGAGTGGCAAATGTATGCAAAATGTAATCATATCCTTATTCTTTCCCCATCTGAATCTCAAATTGTCCTCGATGACATCACAGTCGACCAGTGATATATGGATGACTCATGCCGAAATGGAGTCACTGACCGCTGCCATAAAACCAGTAAGTTGTTTTGCCTATCTCTCTCTTTTTATATTTGCTTTGAGTTCTCCTACACACTCTCTTATTTCAAAGGTGATTTAATCTATGTTTGACCAATTAAGACATCCCGAGACCTTCGCGCCACTCAATTATCTAACAATATTCTATTAATTCCTAACTGTATAAGAATTGATGGTACACATCCAACTTGCTTGAAATCAACAAGCGACTTGAGACTATGCTGAATGAAATTCCATTTACAATTTGTTTTCCTTTTCTTTGTCTCTGATTAGGCATGTGTCGCTGCACCTTTTCCCCCACTACTCCCCCCAAATTCTCTTTGAGTATAGTGTTTCTCCAACTAATTTTCATTCACTAACAAACTATTCCTCCTTCTGCCCTTCCTTCCTTACAACTTTTCTTCTCCATAACGCCTCCTGTCATTTACCGTAAAAACACGTCCTGGCAATCGTTCCTTTTCCCTCTCCCTCCACCTCTATCCCTTTCTCTCTCTATCCCTTTCCTTTGCCTCCACTGAAGGAAGTGAAGGAGTTCAGCTGGGACCAGGTGAGATATTATTGTAGTTTTTGCCATGAATATTATTGTCATGAACAGGAAATTAAATCAATGATAACACATTGCAAACAGACCATAAATCCGATACAGCAATTTGGGCATTTTCCTTCGATTTTGATCAATACTTTTACAGACTTTTTGTCCACTTCATAATAAAGTATAGACTATACTCAGGACTAGGATTGAGGTTAACTCTATCTATCTACAGTACCAGTCAAAAGTTTGGACACACCTACTCATTCAAGGGTTTTTCTTTATTTTTACTATTTTCTACATTGTATAATAATAGTGAAGACATCACAACTATGAAATAACGCATATAGAATCATGTAGTAACCAAAAAAGTGTTAAACCAATCAAAATATATGTTATATTTTAGATTCTTCAAAGTAGCCACCATTTTCCTTGATGACAGCTTTGCACACTCTTGACATTCTCTCAACCAGCTTCACGAGGAATGCTTTTCCAACAGTCTTGAAGGAGTTCCCACATATGCTGAGCACTTGTTGGCTGCTTTTCTTTCACACAGCAGTACAACTCATCCCAAACCATCTCAATTGGGTTGAGGTCGGGTGATTGTGGAGGCCAGATCATCTGAAGCAACAATCCATCACTCTCCTTCTTGGTCAAATAGCCCTTGGAGGTGTGTTTTGGGTTATTGTCCTGTTGAAAAACAAATTATAGTCCCATTTAGCCCAAACCAGATGGGATGGCGTATCACTGCAGAATGCTGTGGTAGCCATGCTGGTTATGTGTACCTTGAATTCTAAATAAATCACTGACAGTGTCACCAGCAAAGCACCATCATACCTCGTCCTCCATGCTTCACGGTAGGAACCACACATGTGGATATCATCCGTTCACCTATTCTGCGTCTCAAAGACACGACGGCTGGAACCAAAGATCTTAAATTTGGACTCATCGGACCAAAGGACAGATTTCCACTGGTCTAATGTCCATTGCTCGTGTTTTTGGGCCAAAGCAAGTCTCTTCTTATTATTGGTGTCCTTTAGTAGTGGTTTCTTTGCAGCAATTCGACCATGAAGGCCTGATTCACACAGTCTCCTCTGAACAGTTGATGTTGAGATGTACAGTTGAAGTCGGAAGTTTACATACACTTAGGTTGGAGTCATTAAAACTTGTTTTTCAACCACTCCACAAATTTCTTGTTAATAAACTAGAGTTTTGGCAAGTCGGTTAGGACATCTACTTTTTGCATGACACAAGTAATTTGTCATAAAAACTGTTTACAGACAGATTATTTCACTTATAATTCACTATATCACAATTCCTGTGGGTCAGAAGTTTACATACACTAATTTGACTGTGCCTTTAAACAGCTTGGAAAATTCCCCAAAATTATGTCATGGCTTTAGAAGCTTCTGATAGGCTAATTGACATCATTTGAGTCAATTGGAGGTGTACCTGTGGATGTATTTCAAGGCCTACCTTCAAACTCAGTGCCTCTTTGCTTGACATCATGGGAAAATCAAAAGAAATCAGCCAAGACCTCAGAAAAATAATTGTAGACCTCCACAAGTCTGTTTCATCCTTGGGAACAATTCCCAAACGCCCGAAGGTACCCCTTTCATCTGTACAAACAATAGTATGCAAGTATAAACACCATAGGACCACGCAGCCGTCATACCGCTCAGGAAGGAGACGCATTCTGTCTCCTAGAGATGAACGTACTTTGGTGCAAAAAGTGCAAATCAATCCCAGAACAACAGCAAAGGACCTGTGAAGATGCTGGAGGAAACGGGTACAAAAGTATATATATCCACAGTAAAACGAGTCCTATATCAACATAACCTGAAAGGAAGAAGCCACTGCTCCAAAACCGCCATAAAAAAGCCAGACTACGGTTTGCAACTGCACATGTGGACGTAGATTTTTGGAGAAATGTCCCGTGCTCTGATGAAATAAAAATAGAACTGTTTGGCCGTAATGACCATCGTTATGTTTGGAGGAAAAATGGGGAGGCTTGCAAGCCGAAGAACACCATCCCAACCATGAAGAAAGAGGGTGGCAGCATCATGTTGTGGGGGTGCTTTTCTGCAGGAGGGACTGGTGCACTTCCCAAAATAGATGGCATAATGAGGGAGGAAACTTATGTGGATATATTGAAGCAACATCTCAAGACATCAGTCAGGAAGTTAAAGCTTGGTCGCAAATGGGTCTTTCAAATGGACAATGACCCCAAGCATACTTCCAAAGTTGTGGAAAAATGGCTTAAGGACAACAAAGTCAAGGTATTGGAGTGGCCATCACAAAGCCCCGACCTCAATCCAATAGAAAATGTGTGGGCAGAACTGAAAATGCGTGTGCGAGCAAGGAGGCCTACAAACCTGACTCAGTTACACCAGCTCTGTCAGGAGGAGTGGGACAAAATTCACCCAACTTATTGTGGGAAGCTTGTGGAAGGTTACCCAAAACATTTGATCCAAGTTAAACAATTTAAAGGCAATGCTACCAAATGCGAAATGAGTGTATGTAAACTTCTGACCCACTGGGAATGTGATGAAAGAAATTAAAGCTGAAATAAATCATTCTCTCTACTATTATTCTGACATTTCACATTCTTAAAATAAAATGGTGATCCTAACTGACCTAAGACAGGGAATATTTACTAGGATGAAATGTCAGGAATTGTGAAAAACTGAGTTTTAATGTATTTGGCTAAGGTGTATGTAAACTTCCGACTTCAACTGTATCTGTTAATTGAACTCTGTGAAGCATTTATTTGGGCTGCAATCTAAGGTGCAGTTACAGTAACTCTAATGAATGTATCCTCTGCAGCAGAGGTAACTCTGGGTCTTCCTTTCCTGTGGGGGTCCTAATGAGAGACAGTTTCATCATAGTGCTTGATGGTTTTTGCGACTTTCAAAGTTCTTGAAATTTTCCAGATTGACTGACTTTCATGTCTTAAAACGACCGTCCATCATTACTTAATTTTTTTGAGCTGTTTTTGCCATTATATGGACTTGGTCTTTTACCTTGTCACAACACAACTGATTGGCTCAAACGCATCAAGGAGGAAAGAAATTACACAAATGAACTTGTAACAAGGCACACCTGTTAATTGAAATGCATTCCAGGTGACTACCTCACGAAGCTGGTTGAGAGAATGCCAAGAGTGTGCAAGGCTGTCATCAAGGCAAAGGGTGGCTACTTTGAAGAATCTCAAATTTATAATATATTTTGATTTGTTTAACACTTTTTTTGCTTACTACATGATTCCATATGTGTTATTTCATAGTTTTGATGTCTTCACTATTATTCTACAATGAAAATAGTAAAAGTAAAGAAAAACCCTTGAATGAGTAGGTGTGTCCAAACTTTTGACTGGTACTGTATCTCACATGAGATTTTGGAAGGATATTTTGAACATTTAAATAAACTGTCTCTCAGTGGACATTGATTCTCTCTCCCTCTCTCTCTTCCCCTATCTAGATCCTTGCCTATGGGGACATGAACCATGAGTGGGTAGGGAATGAGTGGCTGCCCAGCCTGGGTCTGCCCCAGTACCGCTCCTACTTCATGGAGTCCCTGGTGGACGCTCGCATGCTGGACCACCTCACCAAGAAGGAGCTTAGGGGACAGCTCAAAATGGTGGACAGCTTCCACAGGTTGGATTCAAATCATTTCAATCAATATTTAGTGTCATCAAAAGGCAATCTGTGTATGGAAGCAGATTCATGCCAAAAATGTTGGTATGGATTCGGCACAAATCTGTTTCCTTAATTTGTGTGCCGCATGAAAACACCAAAGCAAATACCGGATCATTGTCTAGTGTCCTCTGCTTAGTTACAAATTTCTACCGATGGTTTTTCCCATGTATTTCTTATCAACATTTCTTTCATTCCTCTTCTCTGTTCAAGAGTTATTTTTTCTCTCTTTTCTTCTCCACTTTAGTTTGTCTGCATCAGGATTTTACAGCAGTTGTGTCGTTGGTTGTGAGGACATTGACAGTAACACTATCTCTTTCTCTCTCTTTCTCACCCTCTCTTTCTCTCTCTTTCTCACCCTCTCTTTCTCACCCTCTCTTTCTCTCTCTTTCTCACCTTCTCTTTCTCTCTCTTTCTCACCCTCTCTTTCTCACCCTCTCTTTCTCTCTCTTTCTCACCCTCTCTTTCTCTCTCTTTCTCACCCTCTCTTCACTCTCTTTCTCTCTCTTTCTCACCCTCTCTTTCTCTCTCTTTCTCACCCTCTCTTTCTCTCCCTCTCTTTCTTTCTCTTTCTCACCCTCTCTTTCTCACCCTCTCTCTCTCTCTCTTTCACCCTCTCTCTCTCTCTCTCAGGGTAAGTCTGCATTATGGCATCATGTGCTTGAAGCGTTTGAACTACGACAGGAAGGAGCTTGAAAGGAGGAGGGATGAGAGCCAACATCAGAACCAAGGTGAGAATACTGCACACGGGTCACTTGAGCCGTAATATATTTCGGGGCTCGTCTGGGATTTGGATTTTGATATCGCAAATGAATGTTGTATGGCAAACGATTCTATTGTTTCTGTCTCTCAAATGCTCTTTTTCACTGTATTAGCTGTTTCGCTGTATTAGCTGTTTCGCTGTATTAGCTGTTTCGCTGTATTAGCTGTTTCGCTGTATTAGATGTTTCACTGTATTAGATGTTTCACTGTATTAGATGTTTCACTGTATTAGATGTTTCACTGTATTAGATGTTTCACTGTATTAGCTGTTTCGCTGTATTAGATGTTTCACTGTATTAGATGTTTCACTGTATTAGATGTTTCACTGTATTAGATGTTTCACTGTATTAGATGTTTCACTGTATTAGATGTTTCACTGTATTAGATGTTTCACTGTATTAGATGTTTCACTGTATTAGCTGTTTCGCTGTATTAGATGTTTCACTGTATTAGATGTTTCACTGTATTAGATGTTTCACTGTATTAGATGTTTCACTGTATTAGATGTTTCACTGTATTAGATGTTTCACTGTATTAGATGTTTCACTGTATTAGATGTTTCACTGTATTAGATGTTTCACTGTATTAGATGTTTCGCTGTATTAGCTGTTTCGCTGTATTAGATGTTTCACTGTATTAGATGTTTCACTGTATTAGATGTTTCACTGTATTAGATGTTTCACTGTATTAGATGTTTCACTGTATTAGATGTTTCGCTGTATTAGATGTTTCGCTGTATTAGATGTTTCACTGTATTAGATGTTTCACTGTATTAGATGTTTCACTGTATTAGCTTTCTGCCCCCTCCGTAGATGTGATGGTATGGTCCAATGAGCGAGTGATGTGTTGGGTCCAGGCCATTGGGCTAAAGGAGTTTGCAGATAACCTCACAGAGAGTGGGGTACACGGGGCCCTCCTAGCCCTGGACGACACGTTTGACTACACTGACCTTGCCCTGCTCCTCCAGATACCCAATCAGAACACACAGGTACCTGAACTTAGACGTCCGGTCAGAACATGCGGGTACTCACCACTATGCTAGAAAGTCCGAGCACATGCGCTCAATTCTACTATCGTAGTCTAATCACAACAACCCTCATTCACCACAATCACCCAACCTACTTAATTTCCCTTACCTGCAACTGTTTGGTCATTACATTTTAATCAAGATAATCTTAATCATGAAATCCCCTTGATGATCTTAATTAGAATCTTAAAACACTCATTATTTCTCTCCCAGGCGAGGCAGATGCTGGAGAAGGAGTACAATGCCCTCATCTCCATGGGAACTGAGAGAAGACCAGATGAGGTAAAACGCATTTTAAAAATTGAGTTGGTTACTTAAGGCTATTGCTCATAAAGATAAGCAATTTTTTCAAGATAGGCAGTTTGTTTCAACCAACATTAACTGTTTGGGGGGGGTGCTTATATTTGTCCTGTCACACACAAGATGTGTAATGGGA